>NW_022639642.1:134843-137218 GCF_010583005.1 Odontomachus brunneus
AATTCGAAAATTGCCTGAGAGGTGGGAAAAAGTAGTAGCCAGCGATGAACAATACTTTGATTCTGTTCATTCATTTTGTTCTGAAATAAATGCATTTTTAACCACAAAAAAACGGACCGAACTAATTTGTACTCCCAATAGAAAAGAAAAAAGCAATATTACGTATTTTATACGATATATAATCATTATCTTATCCTAGACAGCACAGTCTTCCGAAAAAAAAACATCCTAAGAACATCCCTATAATCGAAAAATATCTTTAGAACGTTCTTTGGACATTATGTGCTGGAATACGATATGTTAATTTAATTGCGACATGGGATAATTACCAGGATATATTATGTTTATTTATTTTATGCAATATGTTAGAAAAAGTACAATGACATATTTGTTTTTTATGCGACATTATTGGAAGTAGTACGACATGTTATGTTTATTTCTGTTACACGACATATAATTACAAGCAGTGTGAAATATTCTGTTAATTTCTGTTATTCGTTATGTAATTGAAAGTGATATGACAGTGTACAAATACAAAATAGTATAAGTAATATAATATAGTATATGTATGTTTATTTTATGCAATATGTTATAAAAAATGCAATAGCATATATTTATTTTTTTATGCACTGTAAAATCATTTTATTATCAAAATAAACACTTACATAAATAAATAATTTTACATTTTGAAAAACATTTTACATTGGATCATCGCAATGTTGTCTTCTTCTTACATATTCATATTGCCACAGAATTTCACCAAGTGGTGTCAAAAAATAGTCTGCCAGTTTGTCTCGTAGTTTATATACTATTGCATTATGCTTGAAAGTAGGACGTATATCGCTAAGTGTGCTTTCACCATATCGTCGTCACTCTCCAAGTATTATATTCCCTTCAGAATCCTCTGAATCTACAAAATGTGGAGGACAATATATTCTGTCCTGTGCTTGCACCAATTCCTCCTCAAATTTAATAAAATTATGCAGACATACAGTCGCCATGACAATCATGCAACATATTTTGGATGCATATGAATTGGCTTTCGATAGATTCTCCATCTTGATGACAAAATATCAAATGTATTTTCGATAGTGCGTCTTGCTCTGCTTAATCTGAAAATCAATAAAATGCGTGATAAGATTGTAATAAGTTAAAATAATAGGATGTTGTGATAAAAATAATAGGCTAACTGCTAACCTGTAATTGAATATTTTTTTCCTTTCTTCAAGTACTTTTCCTGAGTAAGGACGCATCATGAATGTACTGAGTGGGAAACCACTATCTCCAAAAAAAAGCATGGTAATCTAACGTTGCTTCCGGGAAGATTTGCAGTCCCTTTGGGAAGATTCAATGTTTCTTCTTTCAATGCCGAATAAATGTCAGAAGAAGTAAAAATATCACCATCTATTTCCACCATACGAGCCAATGTCAACTAATGTAAAGTTATATTTGTAATCACATGCAGCCATCAGCACAATGCTAAATGTCTTTTTGTAATTAAAGAATAAGCTTTCGAATTTTGGTGGACATTGTATTTCCACATGTTTTCCGTCAAAAGACCCGGCGCAATTAGGGAAACTCCAGTTTTTCAAGAAACCGCTGCAAATATTTTTCCAATCTTCTTCTTTTGGCAAGCGAACGTAAGTCGGCTGCAATACCTGAGTTATCACTTTACAAGTTTCATGGATGATTTTTCGAACTATTGACTCTCCACATTTGAAAGCCAGTGCTAGTGATAATATTTGATTCCCGGTTGCTAAATACCTATAAAAAATAATGTCGATACACAGATAGAAACAAATACTTGACATTAAACATTTTGAAAAATATTGTTTGATACATATGTGCATTTAATTCTTATAAATTGAACAGTTTATAATAAAATAAGTAACTACCTTAAAGTTATAATCAATCGTTGTTCTGGACTAAATGCTCTTTTACTTGATTTTGTTAAATATGACTTTGCCTTTTCCAACAAAAGCCTGAAAGTTTCTCCTGTCATTCTGGTATATCGAAAAAATAAATCTATATCATTGTGCTTCATTTCTTGAAAAAGGTGTTCATAATCTCCATATAAGGGGCATTCCATATTAATGGAACCCACCATCTCCGATTATATCTCTTTTTTCTTATTTGTTTTTACATATAAAACCAGTAGATATAATTGTAAACTGATAAATGAGAACATTATCATTATCCATATATATGGGCATTGATACACAGTCGTTTATAACCTAAAAAAAAATATACAGGGTGTTCGGAAAGTACCGGGACGCCCGAATATCAGGAAAAATATAAGTTTTACAAAAAAATGTTTCAGACAAAAGTTGTGGCGTTTAAAAAGATGTATTTACTGATCACATCAGTTTGACCTT
>NW_022639642.1:144771-151399 GCF_010583005.1 Odontomachus brunneus
AAATTGTTGTTTAGGAAAATAATTGTGTATGCTGACTGAATGTTATCGAGAAATGTCGAAATTAATCACAAACTACCTGTTTCGTTAGTAATAACTACTAGAACTGTTTGCATTGCCATCTAACATTTGCGGGCGGAAACTAAGTTAAGGTCCTAATATATACACACACACACACACCTTGTTCCTAAATTTTTACACATATAAGTCGCGAAATTAAACGGAAAAATACAAAAATATTTCTTTAACACTTACTTTATTTTATTCTATACAGTCGTGTAATTTATAAAAATATTCTCCTTTTATCATGTCGCACTTATAAGATTTGCCAGGTCCCTTAACCATAAAGTTTTTATGCGCACATGTGTGTGCGTTACTGCGTGTCATGCTGTGTGTATACGTTCTGCAAAACTGTGTGCTTCCCGCTTAAGCAGACGTAGATGCGAACGCCGCCGTATAGGTAGAGCGCGATGAGGAGCGACTGCTCGCTCTCCTGGTAAACTTAGTTTGGTATGCGCGCTATACGAGGAGAACGACTTTAGTCGCTCTCGTACGCTACGCCCCGACGGCGATAGCGTGTGTAAAGACACGATACAAATAAGACCGATGAGCCTGCCTGATGGTAAGTAATCGGCCGAGGGAAGATACTTCCGTGGAAGGCAAACCGGGAAGTCTGGCCCAGTCCTTTGCACGAGACGAAGGGAGAGAAAATACCGACCGTAACATCCAATTTGTGACACATACGGCGCACGAATAGAAAGCACGACAGTACTGCCCCTATCGAACGTATGCACGATATCTGTAATCCGAGAGATATCGTGAAGGGAAGCTCCCACCGTGTTGGAGGCTCTGAGGTAATTCGGAATGGTCGTGCGAATCCTTCTCTCAAACGCCGATCGTATAGAGAAGCCGGGGATCCGTGGAGTGACTCAATACCTCGTATGAGAAATGCCAACGTGTCTCAGACACTCTAAAGGCAATAGCCCAACGTGCATATGCATTCAAGAAGGCCGTGGAAAGTTTTTACAAAAGAATACCTCGCTGAGGCAGTAACCGTGATGCGTACCGGCAATCAAAAGGCCAATGGAGCACACTACTTCTAAACCGCTCGTGCTACCAGAACGGTCTGGCTCTGCGTGTGCCGCGGCCGCTCTAATATAACGTCCGCAAGCAGAATTTACTCGCGGGTACACCTCGCGCAGTCAGGCGCGCCGCCCCGCGGCACGCGCCGCGAGTCACGGCGAGACCGCTGTCGCGCGTGAGGCGTGTAGCGCGGTCGACGAGGAGAGAGTCGCCCTTAGCGCGAGGCAACCCGGCTCTGACGCCGAATCTTGGCGACTGTCGATCCCGCCGGCGTTGCTCGCCGGAACACTGCGGTGGGCTCCGCCCTATCCGCAACATAAGTGTAATTTTACTTTCAGTAAACAGCGAAAACGCTACCGAGACGATAGCTGCCGCTGCCAACGCGAACGACGGCGACGACGACGACGACGAGGATGACAACAGCGACGACGGCGATAGCACCGACGGCGACGGCGATGACGGTAACGTCCCCATCGCCAATGCCTCCGGCGACGACGTCAATGTCGGCGAAGACGGGGACGAGGAAAATAACGAGAGATAGGAACGCCACGACGACGATGCCAGAGATAACGCTGAAGACATTCGCCGCTATCGAGAGTCGCTTTCTTCGGCAATATCAGGTGTGGTGCTCCTGGTGGCGACGAGCACAACGGGGTAGTTGAGCTCCGGGGTCAAACGGGCAGACAAAGCGGGAAAGTTATGGTTGTAGTAATAATCGTGTTTTTAATTAAAAAATAACGATTAAGTTTATTTGGATTTTCTTCTTACGGCTCCTGATCACTGTTTACTGTATTTTTACATGTACACTTTAAACTGTACTACACTGCTTAGACTTATGTATCGCGTTACCGTTATGTCGGATATCTCATATCTGAGGTACGAGATACGTAACGCACGCACTCTTAGACTGGACAGTTCTCTTGAGTAGGTGGTCCTACTCTTTATATATCGTTCTTGAAATTAAGGTATTAGGTTACCGGCCTAATTACCCAACAAATCAAAAGTGTAACGCGATATTTATGCCTTTTGATTTGCTTGCCGTATTGCGTAGTGTTCGTTTGTGCAACACGTGCATTTCGGCTGAAACGTCTTTTAGCGTTTCATCATAGTTTGTCCTACATAACATCCCTCCCCCCTTGAAGAAAGAAAACGCGTTGTTTTCACTAAATTCTTATCTTAGTACATTTGGTTTTTCCCGTTTACAATTTTTTGTTTATAATCGTTTGCTTAGTTTTATAATTGTTTTATGCTATGTCTACGTATTAGTGAGAGTATGGTGGGTATGAATGGTTTACAATGTAATGGTAATTTTGGAGTGATTTCGCTAATTTCGCTTTCTATAGTGGATACAAATGGTCTTTGTTGAGATACTCTTATTTTTTGTTCAAGGTCTTGCCGTATGTTTAAGTATCTTAATTTGTTTATTTTTCTTAATAAGAATATTATCATTGTTATTATGATTATGATTATTATGCCGCTCGGTGCGGTAGTATACATTAACTGTTTATAATTTGTAAATATACTTGAGTTTTCTAATTCTTTTTGTGTTTGTGTCAATTCTTTACTTAAATCGGTTAATTTTATCGGATTTTGAATAATTTTTTTCATTTTTAATTGCGGTATTGTATTGTTTATAGTTTCTATTTGTTCCTTTGCAATGGTTATGTTATATTCCGGTATGTATGTTTCTATTGTTTTATCTTCTATTATTCCTTGTAATTGTATTGTTATTTCATTGAGCACTAATTTGCATTGTTTATTAAATTTTATTATTCCCATATTTCTGATTTTGTTGTAATAATTTTTATTTTTACATTGAACATGTATATTTTGTTCATTTCGGGTAGAACATAACCATGTATTTTTTTCTTTTAATGCGATCACTACTGTGTGGTTAGCAAGAATATATTTTGTGTTGCAATTTACCGTTTTTTCTAAAGTTATGTATAGATGGACTTCGCATGGTGAGTCCGCTTGAATTTTATATATCGGATGTCCACAAATATAATGATCGCCTATTTTCTTACGATTTTGTAGGTCGTTATCGTTTATCACTAAATATGAATTTGCTTCTTTATTGATTACAATCTTATCATACGTAATTATACGTATTTCGGTCCATGCAAATGTGTTGTTTCCCGTATGTACTGGTAATGGAAGAACGTTTATTATAGGTACGTATGTGGGATACGTTATTAATGGAATCTTTAATATTGTGAAAATATTTCCTGTTTGGGAAAATGCGCTTAATGTTATAAATTTTTCAATTTCCAGCCAGTTTTTTGTTGAGATCCTAAATGGAAAATGTGAATTCTGCGGTACACGAATTGCCGCTTCTTTTATTTGTGAAATAATATTATCGATGGGTGTTATTTGCATAGGTAAGTATCCTTGTTTAATATTAGTTAAATATATTAGTATATCGTTTTGGTCTTGTACCAGATTACTCAAAGCTGCGTCAAGTAATGTAAAGTGTTCGTCCAAATGTTGTCGTAAAACAAGTTGTATTTGTACGTCGTTTATTTGTATCATGCTGTCCCATCGTTCTTTCATATTGTCCTTTGTATAGTTTTCTCTAATTCTCCTAAATGTCCTATTGTTGCGTTTAGTATTTTTAGTTGATTTGTTGTCGCATGCTTTAATGTTTCCTGTCTGTTTTCTAGTAATTGAAGTTGTTCGTTTATAATTTTTTCGTCGTTTGCGTCCATTGTACCGAAAAGAGATTTGGCTAACATGCCTATACTGTTTATTAAGCCACGTCGGCGATTTGGTATTATTGAGTGTATTTCGTAAATTTGATTCAGTATTTGTCGTGTTCGGTTTAGTCGTGTTCTTACTATTTCGTAAAAGTTATTATATGTTTTACTAGTTTTTGATGTTAATCCTTATACATCACAAATTTTTTTTGTGTTTCCAAGATACTCTTCTAATTGGTCTCGTCGCAAATCTAGTATTTTTAAATTTACCTTTATAACTATTTTCCAAGTAGATGCAATTTGGTATAACTGACCTTGTTTGTGGAAATATATGCCCGGTGTGTACGTAAAATTTTGGATTTCGTATGGCGCTTTTTCGTGTGAATCATTCGTCATAAGCCCGATGCTCTTTATCAGGATGAGCATTCTGTAATTAGATCGTGGGTGTTGACTTTAGCAATTTAATGCGTTGCTTTGCGCAGCAAAAATGTTTTCTTTTTATTGAATGCGTATACTTTCAGTTTCTTTTCACCCGTTATTTTGTACGGACGAATTAAAGAAAGAAAAAAAAAAAAATATGTCGTTGTGCCGCGATTGTATGATTACTTGCCCTGTGGTAGTGTTATTTTTATTTTATATTTTTTGTGTTAAGGCGATGCTGCTAGGCTCGCTTTCGTAGAATACTCTTTTCTTCTAATTGCATGCATAAAACTGCAAATGCTTTTACAGCGTGAAAGTATAAGCGATAATGAATGCCGCATACTAAAAAGTTGCATCGAAATCAACAAAAAATTTTGTATTTACTATTGAAAATGCGATGCAGGTGTCATATTTAGTTTCATGTGACAAATTTAGAGCTCATAAGCTTCAAATACATAGTATGCGGCATAGAGAAGACTTTCAGGAACATTATGAAGACATCGTAAGTGAATTTTAATAAATAATTTAAATAAAAAGAGAATTCCAGTAATAAGCAATATGTATGCTAGCGTTTAATGGTTACGTGGTAAAGAAGACTTTTAGTTCACGCATGTCCTGGAAGAAAGCGCTGCATCTTGAGCTAGCTATATATATACCTATACGAAACAAAGACGATCGTCAAAATGTCACATTTGATAAGCGTGAACATGTTCGCACTACTGTTGCGCCGCAGTATTTTTTCATATATCGTTCCTTCACAGATGTTATGCAAGTATGTGTGCTACGTTATCATTTCAATTTTCTTACATATAGACGATACGTAAATGTGAATATTACGTTGCCGATATTCATATTCTCTCCAAGAGAACCTTTCGCTGCTTTTCTGATGAATTCTTCAAACCGCTTATGTACTGAACTGAGAGAAAAAAATAATTGGAATAACTATAATCTCACTATATTTTATAGTTCGTTGGCCTCAAACATATATTTATAGTTCATCTAAACATGAAGATAGTAGAATGAACACAGATTTATAGTCACAATCTTATTATTCTATATATATGATAAAGCACCTTTTGGGAATATAGTTATATATACCTATATTTGCCAAATATTCCAATTGCATTTACTATATAAAATAGTTAATTTCTCTTACCATTCAATATTTGCCACTTTATTACTATATTTTTTATTTCAAATAATTTTAATTCTTGGTAAAAATTTTACACGGGTCAGTTATATTATGCTTATATTGTAAATATTACAAATATTATGGTAACATTTACTATAAAAATTATATTCCTAATTATAATCTTTTTACCATGCCATTATAGTTCCAAATATCATACATTTTTCTCTCAGTGTGGATGCATCAAAGAAAGAGTTTTTTCGAGAAATATATTATACGCATTAGAGTAATTTATGAATATTGTTTTAAAGAATACATGTTATCTAATATGTGAGCTTTCTATATAATTTTCAATGGAAATTAAAATTCAATATTTCACTATACATTCGCACCCAATTTTATCATATAAATTGGAGCAGTAATTGCGCTGTAATTTTTGCAAAAGGAAATCAGTGTCACGATAGCAATAGTTCTACATCGTTTTCATCCCTGAGTGAGGAATGCTCTATTTCATTTTTGCATGTACCTTCACCATACAAAAGCATTTTTAATTCGATCAAGTCAATACGCATATAGAGAGAACTAATCTTTGCAGAAAGATTCAGTGTCATGATAGTAACTGTCTCTTATGGTTTTCCTCTCATATTGAGGAATGCCTCGCTTCATTTTCACACGTATTTTCACCATGCAAAAAGGTTTTTAACTCGGCGCATGTAGAAAAGACTAATTTTTACAGAAAGATTCGGTGTCATGATAGTAATCATTCCTTATCGTTTTCCTCTCATATTGAGGAACGCTCCGCTTCATTTACGCACATACTTTCATCATGTAAAAGGATTTTTAACTCAGCGCATATAGAAAGAAGTAATCTTTACAGAAGAATTCGGTAATTTTGTTATGATAGCATTTTCTTATCGTTTTCCTCTCATATTAAGGAATGCTCCGCTTTATTTTTGCACGTACTTTCACCATGTCAAAGGGTTTTTGATTTAGTACAATCAGCACGACGAAAGTTTTGCAAGGGTGTCGATATCACGTCAACGAGATTTTCCTACAAATATTACTTTGTATTGACTTGACTGAATTAAAATGCTTTTGTATGGTGAAAATACATGCAAAAATGAAATAGATCATTTCTCACTCAGAAATGAAAACGATGTGGAACTTTTGCCATCGTGACACTGATTTCCTTTTGCAAAAATTACAGCGCACTTACTGCTCCAATTTATAAGATAAAATTACGTGCGAAAATATAGTGAAACATTGCTCAGTGCATAACTAAAATAATATCTAAAATTTCCAT
>NW_022639642.1:151409-151815 GCF_010583005.1 Odontomachus brunneus
CATCGTGACACTGATTTCCTTTTGCAAAAATTACAGCGCACTTACTGCTCCAATTTATAAGATAAAATTACGTGCAAAAATATAGTGAAACATTGCTCAATGCATAACTAAAATAATATATAAAATTTCCATTGCAAATTATATAGAAAGCTCACATATTAGATAACATATTCTTCAAAACAATATTCGTAAACTGCATTTATGTGTAGAACTTCTCTAAAAAAAACTCTTTCTTTGATTGACCCAATACACAGGCGTTTTGAAGAATTCATCAGAAAAGCAGCGAAAGCCTATTTCGGAGAGAATGCGAATATCGGCAACGTGGCATTCACATTTACGTAACGTCTATGTGTAAGAAAATTGAAATGACAACGTAGCACACACACTTGCATTCATATATCTATAT
>NW_022639642.1:151825-152386 GCF_010583005.1 Odontomachus brunneus
GGCGTTTTGAAGAATTCATCAGAAAAGCAGCGAAAGCCTATTTCGGAGAGAATGCGAATATCGGCAACGTGGCATTCACATTTACGTAACGTCTATGTGTAAGAAAATTGAAATGACAACGTAGCACACACACTTGCATTTATATATCTATATGTAGAAATGATGCATACATGAAAAAAAGAAAATAGCGGCATTATGTCAGCGCCTATTTGACGATCGCCTCTACGTTATCGACGCTTAGCGAGTTCATTCACTTCAGCATCCCCTTAAAAGGAGAAAAGAATATACAGGGTGAATATTATATACCGGAACACCTGAATATCTCGAAAACAAAGCGTTGTATAAAAAAATGTTAAATACAAAAGTTGTAGGGTTTAAAAAAATCTATTTTATGATATTAGCAGTTTGACCTTGAGTTGCGTCATAAAGATCAGGTCAAGGTCACAATGATGTTTTTAAATGGATACCCCCATTTTTTATTGTATATTCTTGTAGCTTATCTCGAGAGCTTTCCAAAACACTATACTTAAGTATTTTTTCGTTAAGTACTTTTCGAGTTAA
>NW_022639642.1:152626-152917 GCF_010583005.1 Odontomachus brunneus
TACGGCTCGCCGCGGCCGGCGAAGAAAATGGACGATTGCTCGCGGGTCAATTTCATAGGCCAGAGAGGTGGGCCGTTTGCTAGCATATGGAAATGAAAAGCTCCATATATGCATCCGTGTACGTGTGCGCTCTGAACGTCGGACAACGAGTAACAGAAGGAGGTAGATATATGACGTTCCATCTCTTTCTCTCCTGCACGCGTTATTCTTTTCACAGTGACCGTCACGGCAGCGATGCTGGGCACGCGGCTTCTACGTACAGAAAGAGGAGCCAAGTACGCTTAGCGCTTG
>NW_022639642.1:153246-155416 GCF_010583005.1 Odontomachus brunneus
AAGAAGACAGAACGTCATACGTCTGTCTCCTTGTATTACCCGTTGCCCGACGTTCCGAGCACACACGTATTCGGATGCACATATGGAGCGATGTCTTTCACTATGTTATCAAACGACCGAAGTCTCTGCGTTTTAAGCCTGTTCATTTAAACACAAATTCTCGCATTACATTATCAGCTGCTTGCAATATCCGACAGCGACATACGACGTAAAACCAAAGCTGAGAAATCTTGCCTGGGCGCACTGGCGTTTTACTCCTTCCACTTCTCACACAGAGACGCTTCCGTCCGTGTGACTACGCGCGCTCGGCCGAGGGAGCGTAGTCACATAGACAAACAGAAGTATCTCGGTATGAGAAATGGAAGGAGTAAAACGCCAGTGCGTCCGGGCAAGATTTTCCAGCTCTGAGTAGAACAGGCTTTAGCAGTGAATTTCGGATAGCAGTCGAAGACGGAGCAATCTGACGCGTGAACGCCGATTGTTTGCAGCGTGCCGCTTGCGTGTCGCCGCCACGTGTCGTACGCGTGTGCCACCGAGAAATAAATATCTCGCGTTTCTTCCCTTTAGAAATAATTTTAATTATAATTCAGTGCTATCTTTTCCACACCACCTGGCGGTAGATAGCATGGCGCGTTTTTTTTTAAGTGGTGTCCCCAGTAGGCCTAATCCACTGTTACAAATTAATGTAACAATTGTTCGAAGTGCCGTCCTCCCTCCCGTATACAAAGTTCGGCTCTTCGTACAATATTGCGCGTCGCACGATGTACCATTTCCGGCGTGATGGTATTGAAGGCCGCAACAATAGCTTCACGTACTTCATTCTCTGTACCATCACGCCGATGTTCGATCAAATCTATAACGTAGTCCTATAAGAAATAATCGAGCACCTTAAAATCAGGCGATCGTGCCGGCCAGATGATTGGGCCACCTCGACCCAACCTTTCCGGAAAACGCGCGTCTAAAAAATTACGTACTCGCCGACTAAAATGCGCAGGAGCTCCATCTTGCTGGAAAATCAACTCTGCCCGTGCGTGGAGAGGGACATTTTCGAGGAGCACTGAGAATTAATTCTCTATGAAGTCCGCGTAAATTTCGCCATTGAGCCGTGGCGGGAGAAAATACGGACCGATCTGAAAATTGTAAATGGGAACGTTACGAAACTGCTGCAGAAAAAATAACTGTTTCAATAAAACGACTACTTACCATTCGGTTCGCTGTTATTCCGGCCCATACGTTAATGGCCCAACGATATTGAAAAGCGCCTTCTCGAACGGCGTACGGATTTTCTTCCTGCCAAAGCAGGAAATTCCGCGAATTAAATACGCCGTTCGGTGTGAAGGTGGCCTCGTCCGTCCACAGGATGCGATCGGGGAAAGAAATATTCCGCCGATATTGCGCGAGGAAACTTACGTATATTAAAGGATGATTAATAGAAACATATTCAACACAGTCAAATAAATAACAAATAAATATTACGGAAATACTTTCACAAAAGAAGACGCGCCGTTGTTCGTCGCCAGGGAGTAACTGTTGTACCCGTTGATGATGAAACGGGCGCAATCCATTCTCCCGTAGCGTACGATGCACCAGTCGTCGTGATAGACGTAGTGCAGCAGCTACACGACGCACGCTGTTTCCAGGATTTCTTTCGAATTCCTGTAAAATCCTCTCTTCATAATGGACGTGGCGATACCGTATCCTTCCAGCGGGTCGTATAGTCGGCAGGAGAACTCCGGTTTCCCTCAAGCGGTCAACACACCGCTGAATGACACAGCGCGAAGGATGTCGTTCACGGGAAATCGTTCCGCGTAAAGACGTTCGGCGGCACGTAAATTTTCTCCAGCCATACCGTATGTGATAACCATATCGGTATATTTATGTATGGTAAATTTGGCCATTGTGTTTTGATAAACAGCACGAGTTGTTCATATTGAACTGTATCGTGCACTGAAGCTGTGGGTCCTAACATAAACAATTAACGATCGACGAAGATTGTTTTATTTTCTCGCGTGATCCGCGTCGCGATAACAACGAAGGTGTATTTTAATACAGGTGCGGTGGTTAATTTTTCTTTAAGTTTATCAAATGCTATTTGTTGTTCAGGTCCCCATTCAAAAATCACGTTTTTTCTTGTCAACATCGTTACAGGTCGTGCAATATTACTCGGCTA
>NW_022639642.1:155426-157550 GCF_010583005.1 Odontomachus brunneus
TGTAGTATCCGGCTAACCCTATGAAAGATTGGATATGCTTAACCTTTGTGGGTACTGTAAAGTTTGTTACGGCATCTAATTTTTTTGGATCTGGAAAAATCCCATTTTCTGAAATTATATGTCCCAGATATACTACTTCTTTTCGGAGAAATTCGCATTTATCCAGTTGTAATTTTAGGTTGTAGTGCCGTATTCTTTGTAATACATCTATAAGTCTTTTATTATGGTTTTCAAGACTATTACCATAGATGACAATATCGTTTAAATATACTAAGCATTTGATTCCTTGTAATCCCGCTAATACGGAATTCATTAATCTTTGAAATATTGGTGCGTTCTTCAGTCCAAAAAGCATTCGGTTGAACTCATAGTGTCCTGTTGGTGTTGAGAAAGCAGTTTTATTTTTATCTTGCTCCGTCATTGATATCTGATGATATCCGGAAGCTAAATCCAATGTGGAGAAATACTTGGCGTTTCCTAATTGATCTAAAATGTCATTGATATTTGGTAGTGGAAAGGAATCTCCTATTGTTAAATCATTTAGTTTTCTGAAATCGACCACTACTCGTAGTTTAGTCCCGATGCGTCTGTTTTCTTTGGTACGACTAATAAGGGTTCCACTGACTTGCGCTATGTCGTATTATTTTATTTTCTAGCATATCTTTTATTTGTCTATTAACTTCCTGTTTATGCGTTTCGGGTAGACGGTACAATCGTATATTTACTGGTGCTGCGTCAGCTCGTGTGGTATGTTGATGTTCCACTACTGTAGTATGAGTGAGGCTATCTCCTTCAAGAAAAAATGTGTCGTTAAAATCTTCACATATTTCGTATATCATTTTTCTTTCTTCCTTATTTAAATGTTCTAAACGTAATTGTTTCTTTAGTTTTTCCGTTCGTGCCGATTGCTCGCTGTTTTTCTGTTTAGTCAGCAAATTTATTTTTGTTATATTCTCATCCGTAATTTCTTCTACTGTGATAAACGGTGTGGCTATTTTCACACTGTTTTCAGTGGTATTTATTATTGTTGTATGGCACGAATAATTGCTTGCTTTAATCAAGCAATTTCCCATAAAAACTCCTGGCAAAATCTCCTCTGCCGGAATAATTCCTTCTTTGTTTGAGCTTACTGTAGCCTATATTATATTCTCGCTACGCGCGGGAAGGCTATATATTTGGTATGGTATTAATGGCAAGTTTCGCCCAGAAATTTTCATAGTTTTTTCCCTATAATCGAACTTTGCATGATGTGCTTGTAGGAAATCAATTCCTAATATTCCTTCATATTCTATGGGGAAATCGTCCCTTACTACATAGAGTTTTATTTTCCTTTGCTGTTTTCCATGAATTATTTTCCTAAGTTTACTGTAGCTTCTATTTTTCCTAATGTATGAGCTTGATGTCCTGTGATACTCGTTAGAGTTAACTTTTCTCCAGTCATCGGTGTATCATCTTCTAACGTTTTTATTTTTACTAGACTAATGGCTGATTCTGTATCTAACAGAAACGGAATTTTTCGTTGTTTTGCTTCTCTTATTGGTAAGATTACTAGGTCGAATGCAGTATTGTTTTGTGTATTTTCTCTTACTTGATTTACATGGTACTCTTGTACTTTATTTTGTCTAATTTTATTTTTATCTTCTTGTTCATTTCTATTCCTTGTCATTCAAGGAGTTGATGATTCTACTGTAATAGTCACTGTTCGCGATAGTCTTCGCTGATTATTCACGGTTTCAGGTTTCCCGTGTGTCTTACCATGCAAATTCCAACATTCGTCTCGATTGTGATCGTTCTTTTTGCAATAAACACAATGCTTTTGTACCGAATTTATGCGCGTATTCTCGATTGGTTTTGGTAACACATATCGATTCGCATAACGGCTTGTTCTACATTCTTGCCCGATATGGCCTATTTTACCACATTTATAACATTGTGGAGTTTTTTCATTGCGTGTATACAGGGTGTTCGGAAAGTACCGGGACGCCCGAATATCAGGAAAAATATAAGTTTTACAAAAAAATGTTTCAGACAAAAGTTGTGGCGTTTAAAAAGATGTATTTACTGATCACATCAGTTTGACCTTGGGTTGCGTAGCGAAGGTCAGGTCAAGGTCACATTAATTTT
>NW_022639642.1:158942-161203 GCF_010583005.1 Odontomachus brunneus
ACGTTAATACCCCTACATAATCTATATCTAAAGGCCCCTTCACCATTTGTTATTTCGTTTGTAACCTATCCTAACTTAACCTTACTTATCCTTACTCTATTTTACTTTATACGCTATTTTTAATTTTCCTTCCTTTGTGAACTTGACCCGCCATAGTTCCCCGTCTACGTACCGCCGGTATTTGTGGGTTACGTGCGCCGCGTGGTATGGTACGTCGATCATTCTCCCTCCCGAAATGGGGATCCTGTATGTTGTTGGCGTATCTGAGATGACTTTTGGCAGTTTCTTTTTATGGCCTGGTTCTCCCTGCGCCTTGCTCGTCTCTCGAGGTGGTGTCTGGGCTACTGGTGTCGTGGCCGTCGTGTATGGCCTGATGTGTGGCCGTCGTTTTCGCGTTGCTGGTTGTTCCTCCGTCTGTGACGATATTAGTGCTTGTAGCTTTCTTTGCGCTACTCTGGCTGTTGGTGGAGTCTTCAGGCAGGCGATTGCTGGTTTTCGTTTTGGTTCGATGGTTGGTCTATCGGACGGTGGTCGTTTTCCCGGCGGCAATTTCCTTGGTGCTGTCTGCCTCTCCTCTGTTATTTGTTGCTTACTCGTGCCAGCGAGCTGATTTTTTGTCAACGAGTCCCATAGGGCCTGAGCCTCTGCCTCGTTCCACGTTGTGAGTAACTCCTCGATCGCTTTGTCTACGTCCATGGTAAGATGGCGAGTGTCTCCGTATTGTGGTTCTGTCCCTTTTATACCTGTTGTTCTTTGTTCTTTGGTGCGATGCCTTGTTTATGTGTTTGTTTTGACTGTGTTGTACTTGTCCTTAACGTGTCGGGCCATAGGCGGCTTGGGTAGTGCTCCCGATTTTCTAGTAATTCTTCCTTTGCTAGTTGCCAGCCTTCGAGCCATTTTTGCAACTGCTTATTGAATTTCATCTTGTGATTCTGCTGGATCGCTTGCTCTCGCTGTAGTGTCCTGATTATGCTTGGCTTGCTCTTTTAGTACTCTAATTCCCTCCTCCGATCTCTTGATTATCTGGTTGGAGGGGATTAATTTTTGTTTATTGTCTAATCGCTATTGTTCGGCTTGAGGTCATGTATATGTATGTGTCTGTACCATTTTTTGTTTTCGTCGATTAGATCTACAATTACTGGTGAGATAATTCTTTTTACGGTTAGCGGTCCGATGTACTTTGGTGCTAGTTTTGCGTTGATAGCTTTCTCTTTGTTGGATAATGTATGCGCCCGTTTCCATACGATATCACCGATATGCGGTTTCCAGGCCCTTCTCCTCAAATTGTAGGCTTTTTCTTGTTTTTGGAACGCCCGTGCCATATGAATTTTTACTAATTCGTATGCGTCCTTCAATTGCTCGTGAATATTTGTTGCTGTTGTACCGGGCCTTTGTTTGCGTTCTAATTCGCAAGGTCCCGCGAGCTCTCTACCGTTATTCAGGAATGCCGGCGTATATCCTGTGCCTTCGTTTTGCGCTGTGTTAAAGGCAAATTTTATTTGGCTTAAATTTTCATCCCAGTTTCTATGATCTTCTCCCACGTATTGGGAGATCATTGTTTTAATCGTACGATTCGCTCTTTCTACGGGGTTGCATTGGGGAGTCCATACAGGCGTCCACCGGTGTTGTATTCCCAGATCCCTGGTTATTTTTTTCATGTTTCCTGACTTGAACTGCGTTCCGTTGTCTGATATTATACTATCCGGACATCCGTGTCGATAGATAATTTCTTCGAGGAAGCCTTGTGCTACTGCGCTAGCTGTTGCTTGACGTAGCGGCTTTATCTCGATCCATTTTGAGAATCTGTCCTGCATAGTGAGGATCCATGTGTATCCCTTTTTGGATCTTGGTAGCGGTCCTATAAGGTCCAGTGAGACCTGTTCCCATGGTTTTTGTACAGCCGTGGCGTGCAGCTTTCCCGGTGGCTGCATTTGAGATGCCTTGTGGGCCATGCAATTTTTACATCTTTTTACGTATTGGCTGATGTCTCTAAACATTCCTGGCCAATAGTAAAGGCGAGCTATTCGGCATATCGTTTTTGCGATTCCGAGATGACCCGCTGCTGGGTCGTCGTGGTACGTCCGCAGTATTTCCGGACGTTGCTCGTGCGGTATGCATCTTTTCCATTGTTCCTGGCTTGATACTTCTTTGAAATCAAGACTGTGGAGGATATGTCTGTATAAGTTGCCGTCCCTTATTTGGTAGTCCGGAAATAACTGAGGTTGCTCTGCAACTTGGTTTTCTTTTTGTTTGTACCATTG
>NW_022639642.1:161293-161917 GCF_010583005.1 Odontomachus brunneus
TCAAACTTCCACCTGCCTAATCGTCCTGATGGCGACTCTAGTTTCTCTAGCCATCGCAGTGATTGGTGGTCGGTTAATACGGTGAATTTGTAACCCTCTATGTAACAGCGCATTTTCCTTAATCCCCATACTACTGCCAGGCATTCTAGTTCTGTTGCGCTGTAATTTTTTTCGGCATTGTTGAGCGTTCGACTTGCGTATGCTATCACGCGCTCTCCTCCCTAGAGTACCTGCGTGAGTACCGCTCCTAGTCCGTGCGTGCTGGCGTCTGTTTGTAAGGTAAATTCTTTGTTAAAATCTGGACATGCTAATATTGGTGCGGTGATCAATGTCTGTTTTAGTGTTTGGAACGCTCTATCTTCCTCGTCTCCCCATTTCCATTTTACTTGTTTTCGTGTTAAGTTTGTCAGTGGTACCGCTATTTTTGAGAACCCCGCGATGAAGCGTCGATACCATGATGCCATGCCCAGGAACTGGCGTGTTTGGCGGAAGGTTGTCGGCGTTGGCCATTTGGCCACTGCATTTGTCTTCTCCGGATCTGTTCTTATGCCTTGCTTGTCGACTATATGTCCCAAATATTTTAGGCTGGGTCGACAAAAGTGGCATTTCTCTATATTTAGGCGG
>NW_022639642.1:162093-163061 GCF_010583005.1 Odontomachus brunneus
TGCGCGGCTGTCTGGTGTTAGCGGTATCTGCCAGTAGCCGTTTTTCAGGTCGATTGTTGTGAGGTATTTCGCCCCCCTCAACTTGTCCAATGTTGCCGTTATTTGCGGTAAAGGGTATGCGTCCGTCTCGGTTACTTCGTTAACTTTTCTAAAATCGATGCAGAAACGATGCTTTCCATCCTTCTTTTTTACCAACACAATCGGTGAGCTCCATGGGCTCTGCGATGGTTCGATTATTCCTGCTTCTTCCATTTCGTTAACTTCTCTATCAATAATACTCTGCATTGCTGGGTTCCTCGGCCTGTACCGTTGTTTAATCGGTTCTATTCCTGGTTTAACCCTGATTTTGTGCTGTATTAATTTTGTCGTACCGTGGATGCTTTCGAATTTCTTGAATTCGTTCTGTAGGAATTGTTCCAGTTGTTGTGTCTCCCTGTTTGTACGCGGTTGCATACCCTCCGATATTATGCATGTTCTTCTTTGGTCCTTGTAACGGCCTTTCTGCCTTATTTCCCTCGGTGGCGGTAATGTTATTCGGAGTTTTGCCCATAAGTCTACTCCAATGAGCATGGGGCTTTCAAGGTTTGGTATAACGTCAAACGTGTGCCAGTATCTTCTGTCCTCTATCGTAACTGGTACCTTTACCTTTCCTTGAATTTTTATACTCGTGCCATTCGCCAGCCGTATTGCTTTGTCTCTTTTCTGTGTCGGATGTTGCCACTTGTTTGCCAACATAGCAGTTCTCTGGCTTATGCATGAGATCTCGGATCCTGAGTCGATTAATGCATTAAGCGGTGTTTTGTATATTTTGATTCTTATGTGCGGGCGCGGTGTGTATCTTATGTGCGGTGTCCTTGGGACCGAGGGTCGCCCTACTGCTCCTCGGTCCGCGCGGCGTTTCCCGGTCGTGGATGGCAGTCTTTTGTTAAAACTCCATCTCTTCCGCATTGGGAGCAAAATTTCTTCGC
>NW_022639642.1:163478-164286 GCF_010583005.1 Odontomachus brunneus
AGCGTCGCCAGTTCTGTGGCGTAATGCCTAAACGGTTCGTTTGCTTGTTGCAGTCGTTTCTGTACTTCTATTTTTAACTGGTTCTTGTATCTATATGGGAAATAATGTTCCCGAAACGCGTTCGTGAAATCATTCCATTCTTTCCACGCTCTCTTGTTGTTCCTGTACCAATGCAAGGTACTTCGCGTAGTAACTCCGGCAAGCCTTGCAACATTTGTTCGTCGGTGTATTCGTAACTACCTTGTAGTTCTTCAATTCGCTCTAGGAAAGAAATTGGATCTTTTCCGTCGAATTGACATCCCCATTTACGCATCTGGTTAATTGTTTTTACGACCGTTGCCGGTTCGTTTCTATATGATGCTTCTGTCTCCTGGCTCGTCCCTTCGTCTTCCGTTCTATTCGTGAAACGTTGCGGATTATCGGACACATATTTACTTAGTCTGCTTCTTAATTCAACTAGGGTGCCTTCCGTGGGCAGTCCTAGTTCTGCCATTTTTTGAATTATCTGGTCTTTTGCCAGTGTATAAATCCACTGCTTCATCATTTTTCTTTATCTGTTCGGGCGCCAATTTGTAACGGCCTTACGTTACGTGCGGGATAGTCTTACCCGGTGTGGTCCGGGTTTCGTGTGTGAAATGAAAACCAGTGGTATAGGTGATAATAATGTGAAACTATATTCTACTTTCGAAGCTATTTACAATTATTTACAGGCGACGTTACGCCGTTGGCGCGTGGTCGCGTTTTTGCTCTCGTCGGGAGCCGTTGTTGTCGTCTCGCGATCAGCTGCGAGCGTCGAGGCGCGCGAGCG
>NW_022639642.1:165848-170359 GCF_010583005.1 Odontomachus brunneus
CATTTAAAAAAATTAATGTGACCTTGACCTGACCTTCGCTACGCAACCCAAGGTCAAACTGATGTGATCAGTAAATACATCTTTTTAAACGCCACAACTTTTGTCTGAAACATTTTTTTGTAAAACTTATATTTTTCCTGATATTCGGGCGTCCCGGTACTTTCCGAACACCCTGTATATAGGGAGCTTGAGTTTCACATAAGGTTTTCCACTAGGCCATCTTTTCTTCCGAACTTACTGCTGCTATTGCCTCATGCAATGAATTATAATTTCGCGATCGTACTATTGTTCTAATGTCGTCGCGTAATCCTATTTGATAATTTTGTAGAGCTTGTAGTTGTATAGTATCTAGTATAGTATATTTTTGTTCACTCGTATGTCTTCGGTCGCTTATTAATGCTTGATATAACTGCATTGCTAGTAAGTTTCCGTAAGTTTGAGCACTTTCTCCGGTTTTTTGTTTTATTGAATTGAATTCTAATTGTAAACAAGTTATACTTTTTTGTACCGAATAACATGCTTCTAGTTCGTGTTTTAGTTGTTCGAAATTTTGAATATCTCTTGTGTCGAAATCTATCATTGCTTTTCTTTTTAATTTTGTACATAAAATTGCTTCTAGTATCATAGGTTTCAGGATTTATGTTATTTATTACATATGCACTTGCGTTCAAAAATTCTTGCAATTTTTCTTGTGATGTACCATCAAATTCTGGTATTATTTTTCGTGCTTCGGATAATTGCATGTAACTACTTGCTCGAGATTGTCTATTTCTTACATCATACATCGTTCATCCGTATGTTACGTTCATATTGTCTGTTCTTATAGGATGTCGTCTGTCCGCGATTAAAGCACTCACTTGTTCTGTTAAGTGACACATTTGGTGTTTCATTTGATTTATTATGTCTAGCAAAATCTCTTCTCGACATTGCTGTGTAGTGTCGTCCGGTTCAGCGCGATCCACGTTGTTAAGATTCTGATTTACCGGCGGATTTGATTCTATTCGCGGACTCCTTGTTTCATATTCAGCTCGTAACCTTTCTATTTCTCTATCAATTTCATTGTTTTCTACTGTATGTGTTCCTCTATGAGGTGAATTATTCATTTTTGCTTCGTCTTGTTTATTTGTTCGTTCGAAAATTGAACTGTCGTAAGAGGTGAGTGAGAATTCATTTCTTATAGATATATCGCTAAAAGAGCTAACGGATGGTAACCGAATTCATCTTCTAACTCGAGTATTTATGTTAGGAAGTGCTAGTGGTATTATACTAGTATCTATTTCTCCGAATGGAAATTCGCGCTCTATTGCCACATGCGCGGTTGAATTAATTGAGTGAGAACTGTCGTCGTTAAAATTTAGAGTACGACGCACGTTTTGAGCAATTATTTGTCTTGTATGATCGATTAAGCGGGGAAGTTCAAAATTATCTAATCCAGTGAGTCGTCTTAAGGTTCTAGTTGCAAGTTCACTATGCAACCAAGTACGATTTCTTATTGGTTCACGAGGAATATTGCTTCCTTCCGACATTCAATTCGTTTTCGTATATAACAGTGATTTTCTTAACTTACATTATCATCGCGATACGCATGTTGAATTCTGCTGCGTTGCAGTGTTACGTGATCCGTTGACGGTTGTCGTTTGATGTCAAGGTTGCATCAGCTGGGCGGCCTCTGCTCCCGATACATTAATTTAACCCATGAAGAATAAATTCGAACGTGAGTTATAAGATGATTTAAAATATTAAATATTTTACAGAGCACACGTTTCTAATTATTTGCATTACTCTTTTACAGTACAACAAGGAGGCACACGCGGGCGCGCTCTCTCCTCCGAAATGGAACCAACGCGAGAGGAGCTTATGCAGGAAAAAGAAGAAGAAAAAGAAGAAGTTCCTCACGAGCGCGGTAACGTTAGTTTTAATTATATCGAAATACGGGGGGAAAACACGCGGCGGATTAGAAATTTTCGTATATTAGGACAAGAGGCTAGTATAAAGATTCTCCCACCCGCCGAAGGCACCGACATCGCTAATCATTTAGAAAACGCGTTCCGCGAAATCTATTCTTACGCCGTTAATTCCGCTAACGCGAGCGATTACGTGGGGCTGTCTTTCACTTCGACGGCTTTAACACGCGGGCCGGCCGGCTTGTCGTTTCGCCCAGTGCGAGACTTGACTCACGAGAATATCTGGAGCCTCGTAAGCTCGGTAGCGCAGAGCGCCGGGGGTCACGATATCGCGGAACGTTTTTTAATAACGGTGTACAATTTCGGGATGCCTTCGGGGTGAGGGGGAAAATCGAATAAATTAACGTGCGAAGATGTGGTAAAACGCTCGATTTTAAATATAAATAATCGGGATAATATGTGTCTCCCGCGCTCCCTCGTCGTGGCTCGCGTTTATTGCGAACGCGGTACAGTTTGCAGTGGCGAACTACATAGAAAATGGGATAACATAAGACACCCATATTCCGCGTTGCAAAGACGTTCGGCCGAAGAATTAACGAGAAACACCGGTATAATTATACTCGAGGAAGAATGCGGCATCCCGGAGATCGAGCGTTTTCAGCAGCTTCTCTCGCTAGAAAATATCGCGATTGTCGTTTATAATTTCAGGAGTTTCGGACGCGGAGTCCCTCCGTTGTATGATGGACACTCGACGCTCGCCTCTCGTTCTCGTATAGCTAAATATACTCTAAATATAATGTATTACGAGCATGCACAGCATTATAAACCTATTTTAAATTTAAAAGCTGCTTCGGCTAGTTGATATTATTGTGTTCCCTATAACAAAGATTACCGTCGTGAAACGGGTCACCGGTGCTCAAATACGTGTCCGCGATGTCTCGGTGGGCCGCCGTGCGAGAAACTAGACGCACGATTGATCACCTGCGACGCGTGTAACCGCGTGTTTTACGGCGAGAGCTGTTTCGAACGTCGCGCGCCGAAATCTTACGTCGGCAAGTCGCCGTTGAGTGTTTGTAACGCCGCACAGTGGGTCGAAACATAGGAAAAAGCGGACATCGCATTCGTGGAGACAAAATATAACAGATAAAGCGAAATAATTATACATACATACATAATCAAGAAATATATACTTTATCAATTTAAATGATTGTTGTATTGCAACAAACAACAATTTTTAACAACATTTTTTATAAACGCGTTACTACCACCGGCATTAGTATTAACCAATATGCACCACGAGGAGGTTGCATGGTCGGATTTTGCATATCGTGTGTGTATGTGTGCACACGTGTGCAGATGTGTGAGTGTGTATGTCATAGCAGAGATAAGAACTCAACGGTTCGTCACTCCTTCTCTCTCTCTGTGTGTGTATGTGTGTGTGTGCGTGTGTGTGTGTGTGTGTGTGCGTGTGCGCGTGCATGTGTGCGTGCGTGCTTGCGTGCATGTATGCGTGTGTATATGCGTATATGTGTATATGTTTATAACAACATTTCTAAGGTCTCGGAAAACATGTCTTGTTTTCTTTTTTCACTATTTTTTGGTCTTAAGGCGATGCTGCTAGACTCGTTTTCGTAGAATACTTTTTTCTTCTAATTGCATGTATAAAACTGCAAATGTTTTTACAGCGTAAAAGTATAAGCAATAATGAATGCCGCATACTAAAAAGTTGCATCGAAATCAACAAAAAGTTTTGTATTTATTATTGAAAATGCGATATTTCGTTTCATGTAACAAATTTAGAGCTCATACGCTTCAAATATATAGTATACGGCATTGAGAGGACTTTCAGGAACATTATGAAGACATCGTAAGTGAATTTTAATAGATAGTTTAAATAAAAAGAGAATTCCAGTAATAAGCGATATGTGTGCTAGCGTTTAATGGTTACGTGGTAAAGAAGACTTGATTTTAATTCACACATGTCCTGGAAGAAAGCGCTGCATCTTGAGCTAGCTATATACATCTATACGGAACGAAGACAATCGTCAAAATGTCACATTTGATAAGCGTGAACATGTTCGCGCTACCGTTGCGCCGCAATATTTTTTCATATATCGTCTCTTCACAGATGTTACGCAAGTACTACTGTGTCCAAAAAGTAAGATCAGTTTTTATTTATTTCAAAAAATATTTATTTATTCTTCCAAATCTATTTCGTCGCCTTCAAAGTAATCCCCTCCCGACACAATACACTTATGCCAACGTATTTTCCAGTCCTCGAAAAAAGAATTAAAGTCGCCTTCCGGGATGGCTTTCAGAGCGCGTAGCGATTCACGTTGTATCTCTTCTATCGTCTCAAAACGATTTCCCCGCAGTGGTCTTTTGAGTTTCGGGAATAGCCAGAAGTCACACGGTGCTAAATCACGCGAATACGGTGGTTGTGGAACGATATGGATCGAATTTTTGGCGAAAAAGTCACGAAGAACGAGTGCAGTGTGAGAAGGTGCATTATCGTGATGCAAAAACCAAGAATTGTCTGCCCACAAAATATCTTTCAAAATGGTATTGGCAGATCCTTTCGAAATACCAACAGCATCAGCAAGGTCT
>NW_022639642.1:170369-170533 GCF_010583005.1 Odontomachus brunneus
GTTCAAAAATAATTAATCCCTCTCCTGATAAGAGGCTAATCTATCCAAAGTCTTCGCAAGCTCAATTGCCACTTATCCCCTCCACTTGAAGAGTACGTTTAACAAAACCATCAGATAAAGCGGCAATAAATTGAGAACAAGCGATCTTCTCACGCACCTCAAGC
>NW_022639642.1:170543-171101 GCF_010583005.1 Odontomachus brunneus
ATTCGTCTTCAACACTTTCACGACATTCTTTGAACTGTTTGTAACTGCCTAGCGTTACGTGCAGGATAGTCTTAGCCGGTGTGGTCCGGGTTTCGTGTGTGAAATGAAAACCAGTGGTATAGGTGATAATAATTTGGAGCTATATTCTAATCTCAAAGCTATTTACAATTATTTACAGGCGACGTTACGCCGTTGGCGCGTGGTCGCGTTTTTGCTCTCGTCGGGAGCCGTTGTTGTCGTCTCGCGATCAGCTGCGAGCGTCGCGGCGCGCGAGCGTCAGGCGGGACGCGGTCGGAATTGTTTCCGGATACACTATTGTTCGTCGTTCGGAGTTCGTTGCCTCATCGGCTTTAGTCTGTTTATCTATCCTGGTCTTTCCTTGCTGGTTTAAAGGCGCTCGTTGTCGCCGTTATCTTATGCCCGGTATGCGTAGATGTTAGCGGCGTAACGTGAGGAGGCAAAAGGATGCCGACGTCGCGTATCCACTTCGGTCGACGGAGTGAGGTATAGATAGGAAGCCGACGTCGCGTATCCACTTCGGTCGGTAGAGCGGTATCG
>NW_022639642.1:171251-171389 GCF_010583005.1 Odontomachus brunneus
ACACTTTCACGACCTTCTTTGAACTGTTTATATCACTTGTAAACATTCCTTTCCGACAAAGCATGGTCCCCGAAGGCTTTTTGCAACATCCTGAACGTTTCTGCACCCGAAATTTCATTCCGCAAACAAAATTTAATG
>NW_022639642.1:174953-175604 GCF_010583005.1 Odontomachus brunneus
GATACACACTTCAGAAATTACGAGGATGTGCGAAAATGGATCGACGAATGGATTGCATCAAAAGTCCAATCGTTCTATCGTCGCGGAATCTACGCGTTGCCCGAAAGATGGGAAAAATGTATAGCTAGCGAGGGAAAATACTTCGATTAATGTATTTTTTGCTTTTGATGTCGAAATAAATGAGTTTTTTAAACAAAAAACCGCAGGAACTAAGTTTACCACCTAATAATTCACGAATATTGTTTTGAATGTATGTTATCTAGTACATGTACTTTCTATATAAATTTCAATGAAAATTTCAATAAAAATTGAATTATTTTCGTTACGGACTGACAAGGAGATGACGTCAACTGCAAAATCGATTTTTAACGAGGTATAACGCGCTCGATAAACGTAATATAGAGTATGAATTTTCTAAAAGGGTTTAGGTGAATGGGCCTTTATTTCTTAAATATTGCGATGCAAAGTGAGAGTCATGAAGCCATGCCCCATATAAAGGCACAACGTGGCATTGACTTTCACCGAAGCGGCGTAGTTAAGCGGGCTAAAGCTGCTAAAACATACAGGTTCATTGCAATTTCCTACTCAACAATGCAACTGTTATATAACACACGCGACGATGTAACTGTTATATAACGCGTGTGTTATATA
>NW_022639642.1:175614-176230 GCF_010583005.1 Odontomachus brunneus
TAGGTCTTACTTTTTGGACACAGTAATATGTGTGCTACGTTGTCATTTCAATTTTCTTACACATAGATGGTACGTAAAAGTAAATACCATGTTGCCGATATTCGCATTCTCTCCAAAAGGCTTTTGCTATTTTTATGGTGAATTCTTCTAACAGCTTACGTACTAAGTGTATCAGTGTTTTTTCGAAAAGTGTGTTGTACGCATTAGAGTATTAGATGGTAAAGTTAGTTCCTGCGGCTCATGGTTAGATGACGTTAGTTGTAGGTGTAATTTATTTTGACATCTGAAACTGGCTGCATTTTAGAGGTTAGACATTTGTCAATAAAATTCAGTGCGAAGAGATTCATTTAAGCGAGCAGTGCTATTTTTTCTTTTGATTAAATATGGAACGTGATAAGTTGTTTTTTCGACATGTGCTGCTTCATTACTTTGACTTGAAAAAAACTGCAGCTGCAGCTCATAAATTGCTTTTCGAAGCTTATGGCAATTATGCTCCATCGGAAAGAACATGCCAAGTATGGTTTCAGCGATTTAAGAGTGGTGATTTTGATGTCAATGATAAAGAACGCTCAGGCCAACCGAAAAAGTTTGAAGACACCGATTTGCAGGCATTATT
>NW_022639642.1:179979-181468 GCF_010583005.1 Odontomachus brunneus
GATACACACTTCAGAAATTACGAGGATGTGCGAAAATGGATCGACGAATGGATTGCATCAAAAGTCCAATCGTTCTATCGTCGCGGAATCTACGCGTTGCCCGAAAGATGGGAAAAATGTATAGCTAGCGAGGGAAAATACTTCGATTAATGTATTTTTTGCTTTTGATGTCGAAATAAATGAGTTTTTTAAACAAAAAACCGCAGGAACTAAGTTTACCACCTAATAATTCACGAATATTGTTTTGAATGTATGTTATCTAGTACATGTACTTTCTATATAAATTTCAATGAAAATTTCAATAAAAATTGAATTATTTTCGTTACGGACTGACAAGGAGATGACGTCAACTGCAAAATCGATTTTTAACGAGGTATAACGCGCTCGATAAACGTAATATAGAGTATGAATTTTCTAAAAGGGTTTAGGTGAATGGGCCTTTATTTCTTAAATATTGCGATGCAAAGTGAGAGTCATGAAGCCATGCCCCATATAAAGGCACAACGTGGCATTGACTTTCACCGAAGCGGCGTAGTTAAGCGGGCTAAAGCTGCTAAAACATACAGGTTCATTGCAATTTCCTACTCAACAATGCAACTGTTATATAACACACGCGACGATGTAACTGTTATATAACGCGTGTGTTATATAACAGTTGTATTGTTGAGTACGAAATTACAACAAATATATATGTTACGTGTTACATTGTATTTGCTAGGATACTTTCCTTGAACAACTATGCCCATGAATGACTACCTTGTTCGAATTATATATATTGTTTTCATATTATGCACAGTGCAAAACGTTCAACACATTATGTCTACATTGCTTGTAAACAGTAGGTTTTTACACTATTTTCCCTTACCGCAACGTGACACTACCCTAAATGCTCACATCACAATTATATCGACACAGAAATACAAAATATATATACTATAGATACAGTAATAACACTTGAAATTTCCAGAACTTTGACATAGAATACAAAATATCTCGTAAAATATTCATCTTTCGATTATCTTGCCTTAATGCTTTTTTGCACAGAATAATGTGACAAATTAATTGGCTTAAAAAAAGCACAAAAAATTTTTTTATATTTATTATGTAAAGAATTTTTTGTGCTTTTTTTAAGCCAATTAATTTGTCACATTATTCTGTGCAAAAAAGCATTAAGGCAAAATAATCAAAAGATGAATATTTTACGAGATATTTTGTATTCTATGTCAAAGTGCTGGAAATTTCAAGTGTTATTACTCGAAAAGTTCTTAACGGAAAAACATTTTATTATACATAGTGTTTTGGAAAGCTCTCGAGATAAGCTATAAGAATATGTAATAATATATGAGGTGTTCTATTTAAAAAATTGAAGATGATCTTTATATGACATTCAAATGACTATTCAAGGTCAAATCAATTACACCTTTTTATAGACCCCTTCGAATCAAACAACTTTTATCTGAAACAGTTTTCTTTAAAATGGTTTGTTTTC
>NW_022639642.1:181478-184468 GCF_010583005.1 Odontomachus brunneus
CATTTTATTATACATAGTGTTTTGGAAAGCTCTCGAGATAAGCTATAAGAATATGTAATAATATATGAGGTGTTCTATTTAAAAAATTGAAGATGATCTTTATATGACATTCAAATGACTATTCAAGGTCAAATCAATTACACCTTTTTATAGACCCCTTCGAATCAAACAACTTTTATCTGAAACAGTTTTCTTTAAAATGGTTTGTTTTCGAGATATTCGACCGTTTCCAGACTTTTCTAACACCCTGTATATGTGTACCTACCAGGTATGTAAATATGAAACCGGAATTTTTGTATAGAAAATATACATTTATTGTATGAAAATGATCAAAAATATTTTATTCGAAGTATTGCCCATCGCTAGCTATACATTTTTCCCATCTGTCTAACAATTTGTGGATGCCACGCCAAAAAAACTGTTGCTCTTTTGAGGCAAATCAGTCATCAAGCCATTTTCGTACATTTTCGTAAGAAGTGAAGCGCTGCTTAGCAAGTGCGTGTCTCATCGATGCAAATAAATAGTAATCGGACGGAGCCAAGTCTGGTGAGTAAGCCGCATACGAAAATATTTCCCAACTAAACGCCTCAATCGTTTCCTTGACCAGTTTTGCTGTGTGTGATGGTGCATTATCATGAAGCAAAATCACTTTGTGTTGGCTTTTTTTATATTCTGGTCGTTTTTCACGCAAAGCTTGATTCAAATCGATCATTTGTTGTCGGTAACGTTCAGTATTAACGCTTTGGCCAGGTTTTAGCAGCTCATAATAGATCACACCCATAATTGATCCTACCAAACACAGAGCATTGTTTTCCGTCCATAGCGATTTGATCTTGCAATCGATGTCGATGGTTCGCCTGGAGTTACCCATCTTTTACACATTTATTTTATTCTCAAAATATATCCACTTTTCATCGCCAGTCACAATTCGATGGAGAAATGACTTTCTTTTGTACCTGGCGAGCAACATTTCGCAAGTGGTTTTTCGGTTTTCCTGCTGTCTTTCATTCAGTTCATGTGGAAACCATTTTCCCATCTTCTGGATCTTTCCCATGGCTTTCAAACGTATGGAGATGGCTTCTCGTGTCACATTTAATTGATCTGCGAGTTGTTGTTGCGTTTCAGTGTCCTCATCCAACAATGCTTGCAATTCGCTGTCTTCAAACTTTTTCGGTGGTCTTCCACGTTCTTCGTTTCTCACGTCAAAATCGCCACTTTTGAATTTTTGAAACCACTCAAAGCACTGTGATTTACCAAGAGCATGCTCACCGTAAGCATTCGATACGATTCTGCAACAGTTTACTTTAAATGGTAACAGAAAATCAATGCTGTCCGCAAATCGTAGTTTCCAGGCACAAAATTCGACATGTTCAACGCTGTTCCGGACGGCAGCTGGATGTCCGTGCAGAGCGTGTACGGCGGGCGGCTGAGCCCCAGGCGCCGCTCAACTCGCGGTCGCCGGTTTCCCGCCGCCTGTGCGCGCCGTCGCCGCGACGCGGCGAGCGCGTCAGCCGGAGCCGCTTCTCACGGTTAATTCTCGCTTGGGCGCCTATATAAGGCGCCGCGCGAGACAACTCTAGGCCTTTTGATTGCAATCACGCATCTGGTCATTGCCTTGTTAAGGTATTCTTTTGAGCTCTAGCTAGCTTCATATTGCCTTCTTGAATGCGCAAGCATGTTGGGCACTTGCCTCGCCAGAGGTATACTTTGCATGTCGACATCGAGCTTCACTGCCTTTAGAGTGTCGTAGACACGTTGGCGTTTGTGTTTAGGACTTACCCAACTCTCCGCAGCTTTTAAGAATGCGTTTGCACGTTGGGCTATTTGTCTCTAGGACACGTTGGCATCTAGGTTACGAAGTGGTTGAGTAACTCCACGGATCGCCACCTTCTCAAATACGATCAAGGATTGAGAGAAGGCTTCGCGCGATCACTCCGGATTACTTTGACGTATCCATCGTGGTGGACGACTCTCTTCGCGACATCTCCCGTATTGTCTATACTGGGTATTCGTGCCGACAGCACTTATTACTGTCCAGCTTACGACTTCGCGCGAGTCGTCATTGTCATCAAGAACTCTGCTGCCAGGGCCGCAGCTCTCCCGCGAACCACGCTCACTAGTACTCCGCTGCCAGAGGCGCAGCGCTTACGCGAACCAAGTTCACTGGTATCAGTCTACTTACGACTTAATAGATCGTCGCATTCGCGACTCTATACGCGAGGAATATTCGCTTCTCGTCTCGTCACGCACGCGGTACTCTCAACGCACATCTACGGTTACGTGTACGTTAACGTCAGATTACGACTCGGCCACGTACACGATTCAGAGTTACGCTCACGTTTAGGCTCTCACCACGAGACATCGCATTCGCCGCGTGTGCGACTGTTCAGGCAAGCAACGATCGCCAATCTAACATCCCAGATTCAGCCTCTGTTGCTCCTTCGCCAATCTGAGCTGAATCTTGTTCGGACTTGACTCCGACACTCACAAGGAAGACGGATAAGCGTCTCCACACTCTGAGTGATTATTATTCTCCGAAAGGGGGAATCCTTCCCAGCGCGGAGGCGTCGGGCAATTCCACGCGTGTCCTTCACTGGGCCACGCCGTGCTATTATACACAAGAGCACTCTCATACTTTCCCCACATCATCTTACGGGACTCCTGGATAGGAGAGCACGCACTTATACTCGTGCAATTGACGATAGCAGTCGACGAACGTTCGACGGCATCTGAATTAGCCGCTCACCGCCTAAGGCTGTTCGAAACAAACGCTATTACACAAACTATGCTGTTATATGAAACTTGTATTGTTGTGAGTTGAAAATCTTTATCAGAGATGTCAACAAGGAAATGGCGCCAATGACGCGGTTTGACGGTAACTACATTGACAGCTAGGGCCATCTATGGGCAAATTCCGATTTCATATTTACAGATCTGATATATATATATATATATATATATATATATATATATATATATATATATATATA
>NW_022639642.1:184478-184693 GCF_010583005.1 Odontomachus brunneus
TATATATATATATATATATATATATATATATATATATAACTAGCTCATGATGCAGCGCTTTCTTCCAGGACATGCGTGAACTAAAAATCAAGTTTTCTTTACCACGTAACCATTAAACGCTAGCACACATATTGCTTATTACTGGAATTCTCTTTTTATTTAAATTATCTATTAAAATTCACTTACGATGTCTTCATAATGTTCCTGAAAGTCTT
>NW_022639642.1:185016-188835 GCF_010583005.1 Odontomachus brunneus
TTCTTTACCACGTAACCATTAAACGCTAGCACACATATTGCTTATTACTGGAATTCTCTTTTTATTTAAATTATCTATTAAAATTCACTTACGATGTCTTCATAATGTTTCTGAAAGTCTTCTCTATGCCGCATACTATGTATTTGAAGCGTATGAGCTCTAAATTTGTCACATGAAACTAAATATGACACCTGCATCGCATTTTCAATAGTAATACAAAATATTTTGTTGATTTCGATGCAACTTTTTAGTATGCGGCATTCATTATCGCTTATACTTTCACGCTGTAAAAGCATTTGCAGTTTTATGCATGCAATTAGAAGAAAAGAGTATTCTACGAAAACGAGCCTAGCAGCATCGCTTTAACAGTTCAAGATGTATACATAGTGATTTTTCTTGAAATCATTTTTACAATAAATAAATATATCTCCTAAGATGGCAAATAATGGCAGCTGAAACATGTCATTTCATGAAATAGAATATCCCTTTAATAAGATATGATAAGCTACATTTTAAGATTTTATAAGGTTTTTTATAAAAGTTAAGGCTCCTGGATACTCGCCGCGGCCATCTTGTTTGATGACATCAGAAGCGAGGAAAATCATGCCAATTTATGCGACGGTATACTTAAAGATAAAAGAATATACACTCAAAATGACACAATCAATTCAGTACACTTGTAAAAATGGCCGGACGCTTTCCTTTAATCTCAACAATCAATAAATAGCCGTAAAATGACTGTGAAATTTGGGCTTACTAGCAAGGAAAAAGCGTGAAATGACAGCTGCCGAACAGACGGAAATATCAGCTCTAACATGTAAAATGGTGCTCTAATCACAGCGTGCGGCCATTTTTCAAACTTCGGTGAACATAACACATGTCACTGCATTGCACAAAAAAGAGTATTTACGCCGTATACCGTCGCACAAAATTGGCATGTTTTTCTGATATTTTTCACGCCTTGAACTTCACCGTTTTGCCGTGTGAAGCGCTATATGACAATTTAGAAAACGTCGGTAAAACATCAGTTACGATGGTAACTTATCTGCGCGGCATATGTATCACACACTCTCCCTCATTCGCCCCACTGCTCGTGTATATTTCGATGCCCGTATTTCGGGCCGAAATAGCTTTCGAGGCTGTTGAGCGAGAATCAGTATTTATAATCAGATCTTATATTTAAGACAGTCTTAAATTCATCTTCAGATGTTTCGTAGCCAATGAAATGAGCGATACAGCATCTGAAGATGAACTTAAGATTGTCTCAAGTATAAAATTCGACTATGAATACCGGCTTATATAACTAAGCGAGTTAGACAAAAATTTGTTTATACATGATGCTGCTTAAATACACATTAGTATATCTATGCAGAAATTATTGCGCGAAAAGCATGCATGTATAATATCGTTAAAACTCCTGGATACTCACATTGGCTGTCCTTCTTTAATGACGTCAGAAGCGAAGAAAGTCATACCAATTTATGCGACGTGTGGAAATAAAATAATATATACGCAAAATAACACTCGTGATCGATTCAGCATATTTGTAAAAATGGCCAGACGCTTTCTTTTAACCTGAATAATTCATAGATAGCAGTAAATTAGCATAATATGTAACTTACGTTACGTTTTAACTTATCTTTTCTTATAATATCTATGTTAATTTTATGGCTATTTATTAATTGTTCAGGTTAAAGGAAAGCGTCCGGCCATTTGTACAAGTATGCAAAATCAATCACGAGTGTTATTTTGTGCGCATATTCTTTTATTTCTACATATACCGTCACATAAATTGACATGATTTTCTTCGCTTCTGACGTCATCAAAGAAGGACAGCTATAGCGAGTATCCAAGATCCTTAAATAATAAATAATAACCCAGGAATCTTACATGTTAATTTCATACATTCTTTAAACGTATGTAACGTTTCATAATCGTATATTACATACATTTCAATAACGTATATGAAACTGTGTTACTTGGAAAGGATAAATTAGTACCTAAAAAAGAGAGATGAAAAGATGGAGCAGAGAGAATAGGGAAGAAGAAACAGACAAAAGGGACGAGGAAAAAGTAAATAATAGAAAGAAAAAGAAAAGAAGAGGCAGGAATCTGCAGGAAAGAAACTGAATATTAGCATGTATTAATGTTTTTAGTTGAATTCAAGGTAAATACACATTTTGTATTTTTTTTGTTTGTATTTATTTTTAACTATGTACTTCTTATTTGTTACAATATATATGTTTTATAATATGTTTTAATATGTTTTATAATATGTTTTAATATGTTTTATAATATGTTTTAATATGTTTTTTAATATGTTTTATATTATTATGTTGCGTCCGATTCCTCACCCTCCTCCCCATCCACCGCCCCATCCGCCTCCCCATCCGCCTCCCCATCCGCCTCCCCATCCGCCTCCCCATCCACTTCCCCATCCACCTCTCCATCCGCCTCTCCATCCGCCTCTCCATCCATTCCATATCCGTCCTCGTCCCCCTCTCCATCTTCCTCTCTGCCCTCCTCTCCTATTTGATTCGTAATATCTGAAACATGAGACAGAAAAGAATTATTATCCTTTGTACTTCCTATTTTTGGATATTGCCAAACATGTTTCAATAAAAATCTGAATTTATAAGAATATTTTCTTCTTATATTATTGATGTCAATGAATAACATATATTAATGCATGCTTACATTTTGTTTCTTTCCTCTAACTTTCTGCCTCCTCTTTTCTTTTTCTTTCTTTGCTTTTCTTTCTCCTCATCCTCTTCTGTTCCTCCTTCCTCACTCTCTCTGCTCCACTCCATCTCTTCACTCACTCTCTTTCTCCTCTCTTCGTTTGACCTATAAATATATTATTATGTTATTTCTCAGTCGACAATACATATGCTACTTGTATCGATTGTTTATTAATCTTTACATCTGTAATAAGTATTCAAATATTTTGTAAATATATACGAAAATAAATTGCTTCCATGTGTTTTATGTACAAAAACAATTTGCTTGTACATGTACAAGTACAAAGATATTTAAACACTTATTACAGATATTATAAAGATCACTAATAAACAATCGATACAAAATAAGCTATATCTATATTTCCTGCTATCTCTCTCATCCATCAACCTGTCATTGAGGGTCGCTGTAATTTTTCTACTTATATTTTTGCTTGTAAGACTTGTTATAATAAAATTAAAGAGCATCTGACATGTCTTGCGTTGAGAATCTTTATGCAAAACTCTGTGACAGTCAATTGTATGGTTAGATGAATGAGATACAGGGCCTTTATTCTTGAAATGATTGCGTATGGATAATGTTGTATAGGTATTATTGTTTCATGATAGCATTAAATGCAATGACATATATGTATATGCTACCATTTCGAAAATAGGAGGCCTTGATATAGGAAATAATAATATGTTTATTGTAGCTCTAAAAAATTATTTTAAAGTATCCTATATTGCATAAATGTTTATAAGATATCCTACAGACGTTTCAGAAGATTCGAATATCCCTGACAACATCTCTAGGATGTCTTTTGAACATTACTGCCATATGGGATATGACAGAAATGCACTAACCTCTCATTCCTATTATTATTGTCTCTTCTCTCTGTTTCTCTTTTTTTCTCTTTTCCTCTTCTGTCCTCTGTCTTTCTTTCTTTTCCTTGCTCTCTTATATCTTTGCTATCTTTTCTTCTCCTTTCTTCCCTTTCTTCCCTTTCTTCCATCCTTTTCTCTCGTTCTCCTTCTTTTCTTGACATTTTAACCTACATCATACAATCATATAATTAATTATAGCCGAAAATACGTTTAC
>NW_022639642.1:189093-192424 GCF_010583005.1 Odontomachus brunneus
CCTTTCTTCCCTTTCTTCCATCCTTTCCTCTCGTTCTCCTTCTTTTCTTGACATTTTAACCTATATCATACAATCATATAATTAATTATAGCCGAAAATACGTTTACATGGTATGTGTGTGCGTGCGTGAGTGTGTGTGTGTGTATGTGTGTGTGTGTGTGTGTGTGTGTGTGTGTGTGTGTGTGTGTGTGTGCGTGCGTGCGTGCGTGTGTGTGTGTGTGTTGTGCGCTTGCTTTCAATGTTTTGTTCGTATATTACGAATGCGTACAGTCAATGGAATTTATGACTGTACACATTTCATCTTCTTACAGCTTTCCATAAGAATATTATAAACTGTTGAAGAATATAACTGTGTCTATTGATATTATATGCCGTTTGTACTTACGTCTGTTGCGTTTGGCGGATGGAAAAACAATGGAAGGTCTGCAATAATAGGTCCCGTGGATTCCTACACGTCTACAACAAACGCGTATCACTGATACACACACACACACACGTTGTTTTTTGTGAAGTGACAAACGCGACGAGTAGTATAGCGTAAAGTAGTACTTGGTACGCACAAAGTTCGCGTTTTATACACGATATCTCTGTGTGTTCTGTGTTATTATTTACGAAAAATTTGTCATAAACAATGGAACAGCAGATACTACATGTTGAGACATGTTCAACATCTGCTTCTTATGTGCAAGATTCGGTTGATAGTGGCACACTTTTACATAGCAATGAATGCGGAAGAATGTACGCAAGAAGACGAAATACAGAAAAGTATCGTATATCTAGCAAAAGATTGAGCAGACGAAAAGGTTGGGTCCAGAAGAGGTAATGTAACACATGTTATATTGTAATGTATTGTAATACAGAGAATTTTCTTATCATTTCCTTTTTGTGCTTCACCGTCGATTACAGTCAACAATTACGATATGACAATGTAAAGGTGCCGTCACACGATTCTATTCTTTCCGTTTTTTATTTTTCTCATCAGAGGCTGTAGATAATTCACGGGATGTTATTTCAATTCTTCCTACGATTATTTTTTTCGATTTTGTCTTATCAAGTTGAAAATATTGAGGAACAAATGACAATTTTGACTTTGATGATTTATCATGCTATATCTAATGAGAAATAAGAAATCCGAATGATATCGCACTTTGCTAATCGACAAAAAAGGTACAAGTGTAACATCGAATTGAAATTTTGACGGGTTTAATTGCGAGAAACTTTTGACATCGAAATCAGCTGGATTGTGAGGTATTTTTATATGAAAAGCAAGTAAATTTCAAATAATTGTTGACATCGTAATTTGTGCGAATTCGACATAGCACAGGTGCATCGAGAATTCCCGGGTCAAAAACTTTAGTACCGAGAGACTGTAATATAATTATATAATTATATATTTAGATAATTATATATTATATATAATGCTTAGCTAGGAAGAGAAATTAATCATCGATTCTACATTAAATTAATGTTGAATCGTAGACTATTTTATCATTTCCATATCAATCCGATTCGTCATTTCTTACTGGCAAGAACTACAAAATAAATCATTATTCGAAATGTTGCAGATCCTTCCTAGTTTTATAGTTTTACATTCGACAATATAAATAACGATCTATGTTCAATCTTACATGCGATAAAGCACGGGACGTCTAATATTGAAATGCTTGTGTTAACGTAAATGTTACATAGCAATTTTATGAATGATTATGCCTGTGCAATAACGCTTACATATGTATACGCTACCATTTCAAGAGTTGGGGTCCTGCACTATGATATGTGGAATTCGCACAGATTTCAATGTTAACAATTGTTTAAAATTTTGCCGCTTTTCATGTAAAAATTCCTCAATATTAAACTAATTTCGATGTTAAAAATTTCTCCAAACCGAGTCCGCCTGAATTTAAATTCGACGTTACATTTCTATCTCTTTTCCAAATTTCGATATCATTTCAACTTCTTATGCAAAATTTCAACTGCAAAATGTGTTTGAAACCGCACACTTACATGGCACGTACTTGTGTGCAACGAGACCCATTATCTCCACATGATATTGCATGCTATCGAAGTCGCTTTTAGGCATCACTGTTTCGAAATTGACAGTCGCTGTGCTAAGCTTTATGACTGTTTACTAATTGATGGACCTATTAAGGATACTACTTGAAGAAACAATGGGTTGGTAATATCATAATACCTCCTGAGTTAAGTGGAAATCTATTGTCATACTATAATTTCATACGTCATACTTCAATTTTATATATATATATATATATATATATATATATATATATATATATATATATGTATGTATATTGCGAGCATGTTTATAAATATTTATTAACTTTCGCTTAAACTGTTTCGATAAAAATTATTCTGATATTACAAAGCAATATTCATAGAATATTGTATGAATATTATTAGCAATCAAAATAATATTCTTATATTATTCTAGGAATGTAATATTCTTTTATATCATGGGAATGTTCTGTTGATGTTATATATTCACCTTGCATAATATCATTGACATATTATTTTATTATCCCTGGAATATAATAAAAATGCGTATAGAATATTAAAAAAAATATAATAATATTAATGTATATATGTTTTTTTTTAATATATAAAAAGCATTTTTAAACAAAATTATTTGAACTTTATTTATATAATAAAACTATTGGTATTGAAATATTAATGCCAGCGATACTGTAATATTGAAGCTCCATAAGTGGAAAAGTACTTTATAAAAAAATACTTTGTTATAGTGTTTTGAAAAGCTCTCGAGGTAAGCTGCATAAATATGCAATGAAAATTGGAGTATTTCATTTAAAAAAATTTAAGAAGACCTTCACGTGACCTTGATAACGCTATTCAAGGTCATACTGATACTATCGTCTGATGCGCCATTTAAAACCGTATAACTTTTGTACGAAACAGTTTGCTTTCAAAAATATGTATTTAAAAAAACGGCTAAGACGGTCACTTTGTTACATCTTGTGTGTGTGTGTACATATATATATATATATATATATATATATATATATATATATATGTGTGTGTAATTTTGTATTTAGTAATATATTGCATTACAGTAATATTACAATAACATTAAATAATATTATTTTTGAAATATTCATATAACACATTATGAAGAGTTGATACATAACCATCTATTAATATTTAAGAAATATTATTTAATATTTAATTATATTATTAGAATATTACGTCTGATATTTAAAGAATACGTCCAGAATATTACTTAATATTATATAATATTACTGAGCTGTGCATCGCGCGCGGGGGAAGATGTAAGGGGAATAGCGCTAGGCGGAGCAAG
>NW_022639642.1:192434-193802 GCF_010583005.1 Odontomachus brunneus
ATGCGTCGCGCGCGGGGGAAGATGTAAGGGGAATAACGTTAGGCGGAGCAAGGTAAAAATTGGCCGAAGTGTGCAGATTTTGCCGAACTCTGGTATATAGGGATAATAAGTAACAAATAATAATATTAATAACATGGTTACACAAAAAAATAATAATTAGACCGTTTGCGATAAATTGACTCTTACAAGTTAATGAATTGGTAGCAACGATAATAATACTATTATAATTATCTCTATGCTTTCTTTTAATACTATTATAATTGTTTTTATGCTCCTTTTTAGACAACAGCTAAAATTAGAGCAAGACAAGTGCGCTATTGCTAAAACAATTGATAATAGAGAAGATAATGCAGACAGTATTCATGATGGAAATATAAATGAAAATTTACAAAATAATGAGACTGAAATAGAAAGCGGCAAGCAAAAAAATAATAAAGAAAACACGTACGATTATTGTGCTGAAAATATGTTTGAAAATGAAAATGAAAAAAACGGCAATAACTATATACAAAAAGATACATATAACAGGTGTACGCTCGATAAGGATCAACGAGTTCTTGAAGAAATTGTAATTAATGATACATTATCACAGATGGGATTGAGCGTTACTGATAATGAGAAAAGAAGTCCATGTCCACTAAGTACCAACGAATTGACAAATATTCTACAAATAGAAAATGAAAGTGAAGAAGAAGATGCATTAATAATAGATTCAAATGTAGATGCATACCGTATAGAGACAGGTACTATGGATGGAAAATGCATAATGGATTTTGGTTACGTATTTCAAAAACTGCACGAAGTATTTGACAACCACATGCAAGGAATAGAATGCAATTTTCGAGACTGGATATTTATCGGTACTCGAACGCAAGGATTAAAAAATAAACTATTTTTTAAATGCCGCATGTGTAATTATGAAAGCGCAATTTGGAGTGAGCCACCCTCGACGGAAACTTTAGATACTAATACGGGGGCAGTTGCTGGCACACTATTAACTGGTATAGGATATACGCAATTGAAACAAATTTTAGGTGCCATGGACGTAAAGTGCATGTCGTCAGTAACGTATCAAAAAATACACAAAATTGTTGGTCAAGGATTCGCAAAAGCTGCAGAAGATTGTATGAAAGAAGCTGCAGACCAAGAACGAGTATTAGCACTACAACGCAATGATATCATCAATGAAATACCTCATATAAGTGTTATTGGTGATGGAAGTTGGATGAAAAGATCTTATAGAACAGGACGTTATGATTCTTTGTCAGGTGTTGGCACAATTTGTGGTGCAGAAACTGGAAAAATTTTGCACATGGCTGTCCGAAATAAATATTGTAGAGTATGCATTAATGCGGAGAACTGTCAGAA
>NW_022639642.1:193812-197950 GCF_010583005.1 Odontomachus brunneus
TATGCATTAATGCGGAGAACTGTCAGAAACAGGCAAAAAGACATGATTGCTTTAAAAATTGGGGCAGAGACTGTAGCTCAACGAGCATGGAAGCAGACGCAATCCTTGAAGGATTTAAAAAAAGCGTCGACAAACACGGTTTAATATATTCCACATATATAGCCGATGGAGATAGCAGTGTGTATAAAAAAATAATATCATCAAACCCATATCCCAACATTGTCGTAGAAAAAATAGAATGCAGAAATCATTTACTTCGCAATTTAGCGAATAAAATAAAAGAAATAGTGAAGACGAAAGGACGCATTGGAAAAGTGAGAAACATTATTGGTAGTCGGATACTTCGCATAAGGACAGCAGTGACGAAAGCTGTGCAACACCGCCTCGAAGAAAATACTACAATGGAAGAAAAAATAAAGCTTCTGAAGAAAGATTTAGATAACGTGATAAGTCACGTGTTTAGTGAGCACAATGATTGTAAAAAAATTGGATATTTCTGCGATGGATCGCAAAAGGAAAACGAGGAGAATTATGTGCCACAGTTAAAAATGTACGGATTATATGATAAATTGCTCAATGCACTGAAACAAATAAGCTGGAATGCAAAAAGTTTATTGCGCAATAAAGACAGCAACAGAGTAGAAACATTTAACTCTGTCATATCAAAAACCATCGGGGGAAAAAGACTTAATTTTGCATTAAAAGGATCATATGAGGCTCGTTGTAATGCTGCAGCAGTTTCGTTCAACACTGAAGAGCCCATCAGTCGTTTGTGTAAAATTTTGGGAACAAAACCAGGTGAAAATGCTGTAATTATCGAAGAAGGGAATAAAATAGAAAAAGAGCGTGTTCGCGGTATAAAAAGGCGCAACTTTGTGTTCAAACGTGCAATTGTAGACAAAGATTATGGTCCGCAGGCAGAGAAACCAGATGCTGAACCTGACGAAATGAACGCACGAATTGAGCGCCATATGGAAATGCTATGCGACTGGCAAAGTAAACGAGTTGCGATTGAAGCAGAAACGAAGGAACAATCAGCAACAGGTATATGGCAACATTATCGCAGCAAAATGATCACCGCTTCTCACTTTGGACATATTTGTAAAATGAGACCGAGTACGTCATGCGCATCACGGGTACAACGCATAATATATCCACAAGAATTAAACGTGGAATCCGTACTGCATGGAATTCAATATGAGGAAGCAGCGCGCAAGAGTATCGAAAAAGCGCTGAACATAAGTATTAACCGTTGCGGATTATTTATTGATGCACAACTGCCATTTTTAGGCGCTTCTCCGGATGGATTGATTAACAGCAATGGAATAGTAGAAATAAAGTGTCCTTTCGCTGCTCGCTTTCATACACCAGAAAATGCAATAGCAAGCAATATTTCTAATTTGCGAGCACTGTATAGCAATGAAAAAGATGAACAAATGAAGCGCTGTCACATATATTATTATCAAATTCAGGGTCAATTGCATGTAACGCAACGGAAATATTGTATATTTGCTGTATGGACACCGTTAGGATTGAAAACGGAAAAGATTTTACGTGATGATACATTCTGGTCAGAAAAGATGGTCAATCAGCTAACAAAGTTTTATGAACAATGCGTATTACCAGAAATAGTCGATCCCCGACGGGAAAGAAACATGCAAATTCGTGATCCGAAGTACATACTTGAGGCGAAAAAACGGAAAATGGAAGAAAAGGAAAGAACTGAATCTAAAAGAAGGAAACATATAGTACAATAAGGGAAAAGATGTTATAAATATAATATTGACAAAAGAAGAAAATGAAAATATTCGGAATATTAATAATATCGAGCAAAGAAGATGAGTAAAATGAAAATAAAATCTGTGCTTTGTGCAATGAAAAAAGCGCAAGTCTATTCAGCGTTGTACGCTGTCAGTGAAATGAAACGGTTTCCTGCGTTAAACGCAGTGAGTGCGGTAGACAAAAATTCTGCGCTTATCGCAGTGAAAAAAGCACAAGTCTATTCAGCGCTGTGCGCTGCGAATGAAATGGAACTATTTTGTGCGTTAAACGCAGTGAGTATGGTGAACAAAGATTCTGCGCTTTTCGCAGTGAAAAAAGCACAAGTCTATTCAGCGTTGTACGCTGTCAGTGAAATGAAACAGTTTCCTGCGTTAAACGCAGTGAGTGCGGTAGACAAAAATTCTGCGCTTTTCGCAGTGAAAAAAGCACAAGTCTATTCAGCGCTGTGCGCTGCGAATGAAATGGAACTATTTTCTGCGTTGAACGCAGTGAATATGATGAACAAAGATTCTGCGCTGTGCGTAGAGAACTGGATATAAGTATATTCAGCACTATGCGCAGTGAGTTATATTATTCATATATACCGTAATAAATGTATATACCGTAATAAATTAGTCTATATAAATAGTAGTGTGCATAATAATACGAAAATATAATAAGTGAAGAACAATAAATTTGCATGAGAAGTCGGTGATGTGGGGTACGTAGAAGGAGCCTCCCCGAAGATTGCGATTGAGTGTAAAGCCTGCAGTAAGAAAACACTCCGCAGTCGGGCGTACCCTGGGCAACGCTGGAAAGCGGCAAATCCTTCTACCATCGAAGCACAAGCATTACTAACAACAGGATGGCAAAAACAAAAAAGTTGCAGCATAAAATGAAGCAGTGGAAGAAACTATACATCAAATTTAATATCCAGCTCATATTTTATTAAATTGTACGTAATGAAATATTAATTTGTAATGGTATTATGGGAGTAATGAAAATTTTATTATAACTCAATAATTAAGGTTTTCTCACAGCAGAGTTGATAAAATAAGGAAACTGTGAGATAAATGTTGATAAATGAAACCAAATTTTAATAAATATATACGCAAGTTCCATAAGTTGAATGTAATTTCTTGCAAACCTTTCTCATAAAAGCTTCATTTATTTCGAGCAGGCCTTGCCAAGAAATGCAATTTTTGGCCAGATTTCGGAATGCACAACCACTTTTCTGTCCTTGCCGCCCGCGACATAGCAACTCAACGCGTAAGTGAGGGTCGCGACACTCAGTGTCAGGAGCGACCAAACTATGTTAATAAAATTAGGCGGGACTTTGTACCATATCAATTATGCATGTTAAATGATACAATTATGTAAAAATATAATTCTATGTTATTATATATACATCTCCTTCATTCTATTGCATGTTAATTTGATGCGAAATGCTTATCTTTGATGTGGAAGAGGATATGCTGATTGTATTAATGATGTGGCCGCTGTTGACACAGAGATTTGCGAGCCTTAGTTATGCGGTCGGTTATTATGTCGTAGACGGCAAGGAGAGGAAAAGTGTGCATTATTAATATTATTAATGTTATTTACTACTTAATATATTCGGTTTTTAAATTAACACAAAAATTTTAGTGGGTCGTTTGGGACATATGAAATGTGTTAAATTTAACACGAAATTTTTTACTGTGTATTACAATTTGTATATATCAGTGGTCAACAATTTTATACATCAGTCGTGTGTATGTATGTGTACGCGTGCGCGCGTGTGCATAAATATTAATGGGAGACGTAACTTTGATATTCATCATGGCAAAAAAAATATTTAATATTATATGATCTCATTTTTTTTATTATACACAATGTAAAAAGGTTAGAAAAATATAAAATTTGAAAGTAATAAATTCATAAAAAAATATATAAAACCTTAATTATTTTTCAATACTCTTCTTTTTGTAATTCATAATATTTATTATTCATATTAATCGAAATATATATTTTTATATTAAATATCTTAAGTTTCATTAAATAAGAATGGAAATATATACTGAATCACAGTTACAGATTAATTTATCGTTCAATAAGTGACATGTGCATAATAACATGATTTTTTAATAAGTGACATGTGCGCAATAACATCATCTTTGTATAAATCACAAGACGTACATATCCGTACTACCGTATAATTGTCTTTTTCTCGAAAAACGCATGCATATTTCTGAAACGCTGCACGACAATCATTTTTACAAATCCACGATGAGATAATTGGGTAATTGCATATCGTACAAAAATGATTTTCTTACTAATATGTCTTTTCTTCTCTCTCTCTCTCTCTCTCTCTCTCTCTCTCTCTCTCTCTCTCTCT
>NW_022639642.1:200425-204801 GCF_010583005.1 Odontomachus brunneus
AGTGGGTGGCGCGGCCCACTCGCGAACCGCTGCCAACAGGAAGGGGGGGAAAGGCCGCGTCGGGGATGAAACGGTCAATTATATCGATATTATGTTAAAAAAATATGTGGAAAGATATGTGGGTAAAAAAAAATATGTTGGTAAATATGTTGGTAAAAATATATATACGTTGGTAAAAATATGTTGGTAAAAATACCGGTAATATGTCGGTAAAAGAAATGTCGGTATGCCCCCCCTCTCCCGTGTGACGTCAGCCCCCGCGCCCGCAGTTCCCCTCGCCCCGCACCCCCCCTCAGAGGACCTGGGTTAGAACCCGCCTAGTATACCTACTACAATGCGGCGACTTTGGCGACAAAAATTAATGGGAGACTGCTAGATTTAAAAGAACTCGGCGGCTTGCGTCGGCTCAGTTGAAAGCTATGCGAACCAATTGCACGATGACGATAATTCACACTTGGTCGTTTGCTCGATATCTGACACTCTACGATCATTTACAAGTTCTAGAGTTATTTTTCGTTGGTAACAGTTGCTTCTGTTAATTTTTTATATATTATTAATGTTATTTACTACTTAATATATTCGGTTTTTAAATTAACACACAAATTTTAGTGGATCGTGTGGGACATATGAAATGTGTTAAATTTAACACACAATTTTTTACTGTGTGTTACAATTTGTATATATCAGTGGTCAACAATTTTATACATCAGTCGTGTGTATGTATGTGTACGCGTGCGCGCGTGTGCATAAATAATTAATGGGAGACGTAACTTTGATATTCATCATGGCAAAAAAAATATTTAATATTATATGATCTCATTTTTTTTATTATACACAATGTAAAAAAGTTAGAAAAATATAAAATTTGAAAGTAATAAATTCATAAAGAAATATATAAAACCTTAATTATTTTTCAATATTCTTTTTGTAATTTATAATATTTATTATTCATATTAATCGAAATATATATTTTTATATTAAATATCTTAAGTTCCATTAAATAAGAATGGAAATATATACTGAATCACAGTTACAGATTAATTTATCGTTCAATAAGTGACACGTGCATAATAACATGATTTTTTAATAAGTGACATGTGCGCAATAACATCATCTTTATATAAAGCACAAGACGTACATATCCGTACTACCGTATAATTGTCTTTTTCTCGAAAAACGCATGCATATTTCTGAAACGCTGCACGACAATCATTTTTACAGATCCACGATGAGATAATTGGGTGATTGCATATCGTACAAAAATGATTTTCTTACTAATATGTCTTTTCTTTTCTCTCTCTCTCTCTCTCTCTCTCTCTCTCTCTCTCTCTCTCTCTCTCTTCACCAAATGGTAGATTTATTTATAATTGTAGATGTAAACATGTTTCCATGATTTTGGAATTAAACATAATATAATTTCAATAAAAAAGTAAACTTTGCAATTAATATTAATTGTAATAAATATCGAGTATCAATAAAATTATATGTATGTAAAAATATCTCACTCTACAATGTAAATGCAATATAACACATAAGTGTTGAATGAAAAATTATGAAATAAGTGTAATGCAACAGTTGTTTAGTGTTTATTGGGACAACATAAATATCATAAATTATAGAAGGGAGAATATACGAAAACGTAATAATTTTGTTTTATTTTTTTATTATTATTATTGTAACAAGTGAAAATTATATAGTTTTTAGACTTTTATGCATTGTCTATAATATGAGAAAAAATTAGAACACAATTGTCATAATTCTTTTTGTCTGATAATATGAAATGCATTATCGATAACGTACAGGAGACTGACGAACATACTACTTCCTTACTTTCGCCCTTACACGAAGGATCATTATCAAAGCAATTTAAAAGATAAATAAGTAGATTATCAAAGCAATTTAAAAGAAATAAATTTCTCCGTAGTTTGTAGCAGTTCCAATAAGCACAGTTATATCATACGTTGGCCGTTATTGTAGCGGTAGGTTATTGTAGCGGTTATTGTAGTATATGTGAAACATTATGCATGTTATACCAAAACATTCAGTGCAATCAGTTATATAGCTGTACGTTGTCACTCGCAACTTATCACAATTTTTGTATGAAATTCACAATGCTAATTTAACTCACAATGCTAATCAATATGTAAGTTTCGTAATACAAAAGAGAGATATGATAATTAGTGTAAGAATATCAAAAAATCACAGATTGCGAGAGTCTGGAAATTGTAATAGAAGCGTATTATGCAGCTTTGTAACTGCGAGCATGAATACAATGAAGAGAAAACAATGTAGTATAAAAGCAATTGATTAGGAGTACGCTGGAAATTTTCGCACGGACTGCGGTGTCGTCCAACATCGAGTGAAATGCAAGTCTTCCAGGACGAATGAAAATTGCAATTCTTCAGTAGAGCAATTAGAATAATGATCGATGGTCACGTCACGCAGAGAAGTACATCCAATGACGTTGAACATGTACGGTACATACAGAGAATAGGCAAAATAATTTGAACACCTGCACTGTTAAAAAAAGGTATATTAAATTTAATATACATGTAAGGAGAAGCAAATTTGAAGCAGGTACATTGAAAACATTTAATGTACATGTACATTATATTTCATGTATATCCGCATCAACTTTTGTGGCTTTTTGGGGAAAGTACACTAATTTTCATGCAAATGTACACAAATATACTTTTCAGTTACAGATATATTAAATTTAATGTTCCTGCTTGAAATTTGCTTCCTTACATGTACATTAAATTTCATGACATTTTTAACAGCGTATAAGGACCACCGTTTATGATTCCATCTTTTAAAAATCAATTTTTTAATAAACTACTCGTAGAAGTACGAGATAAAGCTCATAATATGCACAGTATAGATGTATGTATGTTTTTTGTACCTGTATGATGGATTGTACATGGATTGTATGATGGATTGGACATGGAGACTGTCGTGTGTTCTTAATTCGGTTTTTATTAATAAATTAGGTATAGTAATTGTGCAAAAATTATACATTACTGCAGATTAGAAAGAGGAATGTTCAGACCTCAATATAAGCTTTATCTCTTACTTCTACGAGTAGTTTATTAAAAATTGAATTTTAAAAGATGGAATCACTAACGGTGGTCCTTATAGATGTTCATATTATTTTGCCCATCCCTTGTATGTACCGCACATGTTGAACGTCATTGCATATATTTTCGTACGTAACGTGACCATCGACAATTATTGTAATTGTTCTGCTGAAAAATCACGATATTCATTCGTTACGGAAAACTAGCATTTCACTCGACGTTGGACGACGCCGCGGTCCATGCGAAAATTTCCTGCGTGCTCCTAATCAATCGCTTTCATACTATATTGTTTTCACTTTATCGTATTCATGCTCGCAGTTACATGCTGCGTAATATGCTTTTACTACAATTTCCAGACTCTCGCAATCTATGATTTTTTTGACATTTTTGCACTAATTATCGTGTTTCTCTTTCTTATTACAAAACTCACATATAGATTAGCATTGTGAGTTAAATTAGCATTATGAGTTTCATACAGATATTATACACATTCTATTACGAGTGACAACGCACAGCTATATAACAGATTGAACTGAATATGTTGGTGGAAATTGCATAATGTTTCATATGTTACTACAATAATCTAACGGCCAACGTATATAACTATGATTATTAGAACTGCCGAAAAGTACGGATAAATTTATTTCATCCAAATTACTTTTGTAGTCTACATGAGAGATCCCTTGTGTAAGAGCGAAAGTAAGAAAGTAATATGTCTGTTAGTCATCTGTTATCTGTTATATGTTGTCGATAACGCATTTTATTATTATATATACCGTTATCTTATTGTGCTTTCATTATTATGAAAAATTATACCACGTATAACTATTATATATAAATTATATACGCAGCATGTATATAATTATATATAAATTATGTACGCAGCATGTATATAATTTATATATAATAGTTATACCACGTATAACTATTATATATAAATTATATACATGCTGCGTACGTGTTCATAAGCATGTGTAAAATTTATAAAAAATTGGCACCTACTGGCCTAGATGCATAATTGTGACGAGTTATCCCAAGCCTCGAAACGCTTTTCTGCTCGGACATCGCATCGCTTCAAAAGGTGAGACGGGTGAGAGGGGATGGTTCATAAGCGATAAGATCGCCGCTAACATAATCAGATTCGGAAGGCTGCAGTCAGAGGCTATGTTCCGATATTCACTGTCAGTACTGAAAATAGTTCATGTTACATATACTATAGATTTTCAGTATTGGCAGTGAATATCGGAACACAGCTGGAGTTGCCACAAATCGGCGTCAGCCCCGTGAGGAGAAGACGCA
>NW_022639642.1:206405-206966 GCF_010583005.1 Odontomachus brunneus
GACGGGCGCCTCCACGGCTGCCACGTCACAACTCCCCCCTCCCCGGGGAAGACCGCCCCGGTCGCTTCAGCCATGACCGCCCATCTGCTCACAAAATTTTTTGTTTTTCGCGGCGCGAGCTCGCGGTAATCCCTGCGAGTTGTTCGCGATACTTTTTGCGTTCTCTCGTCTCGTCTTGCGGCGTGGCGATCGTGAGGGGCACGACTTCCCTCATCGGTATTTTCGCGAGAACGATAATTTCGCGTGGTGTCTCACCTGGGGTTGAGGAGTGGAGGGGAAGGTCACTAAATGGATAGACTCTTTTCCCCTTCAAAGCCCTCCTTTATTTGCCCTTTCTGCGGTAGGCCGAGAGAAAAAAAACGAAAAAAACGATATAAACAAAAAAAGAAAACAAAAACGGTAGTGTCCTCTTCTCAGCCGCCCCTCCTGGATCCCTCCTTGTTGGAACCGGCCTCCCTCCATCCGCTTTTACAGCGCGGGCAGTCTCGGAGAGTAGTTCCCCGCGCCCCGCACCGGTAGCAGAACCCGCTACCTCGGGGACGGGGGCACTCCGAGTACCGG
>NW_022639642.1:206976-208721 GCF_010583005.1 Odontomachus brunneus
CTGGTGTTGAGGAGTGGAGGGGAAGGTCACTAAATGGATCGTCCCCCTTTTTTTTTCTTTTTGCTCTCCTTTATTTACTTACGCCTGCGATAGGCCGAGAAAAAAACGAAAGAAAAGCGATAATCGAAAGAAAAAAAAAGAAACAAAAAAAACGGTAGTGTGCGCTCTCTTCCTAGCCGCTCCTTCTGGGTCCCTCCTTGTTGGAGCCGGGATCCCTCCAGCCGCTCTTACAGCGCGGGCAGTCTCGGAGGGTGGTTCCCCTCGCCCCGCACCGGTAACAAAATCCGTTACCTCTGGGACGGGGGCACTCCGAGTATCGGTGGTCGGGGCGGCCGCAATTCCAGCAGCCTTCTCCTCCCCGGCCACCGGAAACTGCCCGCGCCGGTTGCGAGGCCCCGGTGGTACTGGGCCTCGGGCTCGGCTCTCTTCGAGACGGTCGGCCGCGCGCCTCCTGTTCCGTCCGCCGGTGGACCTCGGCCAGGACGTCCTCATACACGTCCCACCACCCAGAGGTCTGGGTGGTGGTGCTGTCCCTCGGGCGGCGGTCCGTCTGGGTTCCGACGTCCGCCGTCCTCGGGAACTCCCGCACCACCGCCCCCCGAGTGGTGGTCTGCTCCGCCCTGGCCCTCTCCAACAAATCCCGGCCCCCCTCCCAGAAGCCCGGGTGGTTCCTGCCGATGTTCCGGAACACGACGCGATATTGGCGTCGGAACTCTTCCCACCGGCGGTGGAGGTCGTCTTGGTCGGCCATTCCCAGTAGTCTCGGTATGTGGTCTATAAAGAGGTGGGTTGCACGTAAGGCTTCAGTTCCTTCACGTGCACTTTACCCACCACCTTTCCGTCCAGGCATGCTAGCTCACACACGACCGCCGATCTCATCTTCGAGATTTTATATGGCCCCTGAAATTTCGGGGCCAACTTTGCGGCCGTGTTGTGAGCGGCAGACAATAAGACATGCTGTCGTCTTAACACCAAGTCCCCGATACGGTAATTCGCGGGGCGTCTCCGCAAGTTGTAGTGCGCGGACTGCCGTTGATACGCGGCCTCTAGGTTCTCACTAACCCACACATGCAACTGTGATAACTGTTTCATCCGCGCTGACCATCGAGTCGGATCTTGCTGTTCGATATTTAGGTGTTCGGTACGATACTTCCGCAGTGTGTGCGACGGTTCGAGTTCGCGGCCGAGATTCAAAAATGCGGGCGACGTACCTAATGACGAGTGGTGCGCGGTATTGTACGCGAAACGAAAATCGGTAAGGTGAGCGTCCCACTCGCGATGATCTCGATCGAGGAACGCCACGATCATTGTTTTCAGAATCCGATTCACCCGCTCGACCGGGTTGGCCTGCGGGTGATACGGCGGTACGGTAGAGTGGCGGATTCCACGCTCTTTCGCGAAATCTTCAATTGTCTTATTGACGAACTCGGTACCGTTGTCTGTCAGCAGGACTTTCGGTGTTCCCCAGCGCGATATTACTAGGTCCTCGATAGCTGCCCGTATGAGCTTTCCGTTCGCGGCACGCAAGGCACGGCACTCTACCCATTTCGAGAATAAATCTTGAATCACCAAGAGGTAAGAGTAACCGGCCTTGCTCCGCGGCAACGGGCCCATAATGTCGGCAGCGACTACCGTCCACGGTACCTCGATAACCCTACGCCCCATAAGACCTGCAGGGGCGTGCTGGTCCACCTTAGTCCGCTGGCAGACGTCACACTTTCTCACATAGCCAACGATATCGCGAA
>NW_022639642.1:208731-212517 GCF_010583005.1 Odontomachus brunneus
AGTGTCGCTAATTACCGCATCGATATCGGTAACGTTATCGCTCGCCATCGCGACGGCCGCCAAGGGGGTCTCGGAATCCCCCTCGTACATCCTCGATAGCGCGTCGGGAACGTGATGTAGCGCTCCCTTCCTATGTACGATTTCATAATCGTACTCTAATAATTCCAACGCCCAGCGTGCTAGACGACCCGTGGGGTTGCGTAAATTGTGCAACCATCGCAAACTGCTATGATCGGTAATAACGGTAAATCGGTAGCCTTCGAGATACGGACGAAATTTCTTAATGGCCCAGACAACAGCTAAGCATTCGAGCTCCGTCGTGCTATATCTCTTTTCGGTTTCCGTGAGCGTTCGGCTGGCGTACGCAATGACACGTTCGACCTTGTCGATCGTCTGCGTCAACACCGCTCCTAAGCCCACGGTACTCGCGTCGGTTTGTAGCACGAACGGCAACTCGAAATTCGGGCACGATAAAATCGGCGCAGTGGTCAAATCCGCTCGGATCTTTTCAAATGCAGTCTGTTGCTCGTTATCCCACTCCCAGCGCTTGCCTTTACGTAGCAAGCGTGTGAGTGGTTCACTAATGGTCGCGAAATTCGGTAAAAAGCGACGATACCATGACGCCATACCTAAAAAGCGACGAAGCTGTTTTAGATTAACAGGCGCCGGGTACTCGAGAAGAGGCTGTACCTTCTCGTCGTCGACTTTCAAACCGTCTTTATGCACCAAAAATCCGAGATATTTTACTTCCGAGCGGCAGAATTCACTCTTCTCCACGTTTATCGTTAAACCGGCAGAGTTTATTTTCGCAAAGACACGCGACAGCCATTCGAGATGTTGTTCGAACGTTGAGGTCACTACCACAATATCATCGAGATAAACGAACGCGTGAGGCTCCATTTCAGGACCGATTAATTTATCGAGCAACCGTTGGAAAGTTGCTGGAGCCCCCGATAACCCATACGGCATTCGCGTGAAGTGGTAGTGCCCTTTTCCCGGTACGGAAAATGCGGTAATTTCTCGACTTTCTTTCGCTAACGGTATCTGAAAATAAGCTTGGCTTAAATCGATAGTCGAAATATAACGAGCCGAACGTAACTTGTCGAGAATGCCCGTCATATTCGGTAACGGGTACGCGTCCTTCTTCGAGACGTTGTTTACTTTGCGAAAGTCGATACAAAAACGGTACTTGCCGCTCGGTTTCTTAACCATCACGATCGGATTAGACCACTCGCTTTTCGACGGCTCTATTATTCCGTTCTCTAACATCTGATCTACTTCGCCACGGATCGCCTCTTGCACTTTTGGCGACACTAAATAACATCGCTGTCGAATCGGCGGATGAGTCCCGACGTCGATACGATGTTCGGTAAGCGACGTTACGCCGGGACTTTCGACAGCGGTCGGTACGGTATCCACTAAAAATTCCTTTAATTTTTCGTTCTCTATTCGCGATAATTCCGAGACCCCGCAGCACCGGTTTTCCTGTCCGCGCTCGTTGCAGAACGGATAGCGGATCGTTGCGTCACTCGCAAAGGACCACTCGCCTCGCGAAAAATCTATTATAACACCAAAGGCGGCGAGAAAGTCCATCCCGATAACGACCGAGACTGCGAGACTCGGCATCAAGCCGACGGTAAGCGTGCGCGTTCGTCCCTGCAATGCGATAGCGATATTCGTCGATTCACTCATCGACACGATATTCCCGTTCGCCAAGCGAACTCGGGAATCGGAATCCTGCGAGATCGGTAACCCTAGTTCTCGGATTAGGTCGATACCTTCTTCACCAAAAATGGTTCTATCAGAACCGGTATCGACCAATCCGAGGAGGCAGTTCTCGCCCACAAAAAATTCTACATATTTGAGGGACGCACGCTCACTAACCCGACGCACTCCATACGATCCGCTAACCTTCTCTACTACTTCACGGGTCTCGGAAACGGGAGAGGACGCAGGGACCCGACCTATCGTCCTCTTCTCCCGTTTCCCGCGCACGAGGGGCACGTCCGCACCGTTTGCTGGTTGCGTCCACAGCGGTAGCAGTGGACGCGCGCGGGCTCGCGACAATCGCGCGAGAAGTGCCCCGTCGCGTCGCAGTTCCAGCATTTCGCTGGTCCGCGCCGCGACGTGGGTTGCGAGGTGGAGGCCTCCGCGGTTTCTCGCGGAGTCTCACTCCTCGCCCCCGCTTCCGCTCCCCCCGCTTGGGCGGCCGGTGGTCGGGTCGCCCTTGCGGGAGTCGGCGGAGTCGCCCTCGCGGGACGACGCGCCGCGCCGTCGGCGCGCGGACGCCCACCCTCGCCCGCGACCCTCGAGTCCCGTTCACTAAAATTTAGATGCGTCTCGGCCGTCATCGTCGTTGACGGCCGTGACGAGCGCGGTGGCGGCCGATACGCGAAATCGGGAAACGTCGATTGTTCGGGCGGCGGCGGCGCGCGGTATTGACTCGCGGCGAGGTAGCTTCGCTCCACTCTCGTCGCGAGTCTCTCGAGAGCGTCAATATCGATAAAGTCGTCGCGGTGGACGGCGACCTGGAGGCGCGGCAACATGTTTCGATGCGCGTAATTTAACTGCTCGACCAGGCTCCAGGGTGGATCGAGCCGGCCGAACAGTCCCGATAGGCACGTCAAATAATCGGCGACCGGCTCCCGCTCGCCCTGCGTGCGACGTGTGATCTCGTCACGCAGGGCGAACTGGTAGTCCGGGTCGCCGAACCGGACGCGTACCGCCGCCTCGAAGTCGCGCCACGTGGCCCATCGCGACTTCTTTACCCGGTACCACTGTAAAGCGATACCGGTCAGGAAGAACGGGAGACACTTTAGCAGGTCCCCGTCCGCGATAGGCACCAGCTCGCGACCTTCCTCAATCCGCGTGAGGAAGGTCTCGACGTCACACCCGCGCGCGCCCGAGAAACTAATATTCCAGCGACGCATGGTGTTGTATGCGTCGCTGGCCGATAACGACCGCTCTCCCGCGCGCGGTCGGAACTCGTGAGCCGACTGCCTAAAGGTCGCCTGCGGCTCGAAGGCCGCCGGTAACCCTTCGCGCGGCAACGAGAATGGTGGCGGTATAAGCACGCGCGCCGTCGGCGGAACGGTGGTCGGCGGTCTCGCGGGGGCCTCGATTTTAAACGGTAGTGGCCCCGATTCCTCGGGGCCCGATACGGTATGGTCGAGCGCTCCTCGACCCGGTAGTGTAGGCCCCCTGGTTATACCGCCGACCGCCCCCTCAGGGACCTCCTCCTCGTGGAGGTCAACTTCCGAGAGCGACGCGTCCACCGCGGGTGACGGCGGCACCGGGTCGCGACGTCCCGCGCGCTCGTAGCGCGTCAGTCGCGACCTCAACGCGGCGATGGTGCCCGTCGCGACCAAGCCCCGCACGGTGGCTTCATCCTGGAGCTGCTCGAGCGACAGCTCCAGGATCCACGCGTCGAGGTCGCCCTTCGGCATCTCGACGGAGGCGCGAACCCTTCACAACCGCGCACGGATACGCTCGCCGCCACTCGCGTCGCGAACCGCGATCCTCGCGACCCGACGGTACGCGATACCGATCCGCGAACCGTCGCACTGTCCGCGATCTAACACAGTCCGCGCACTTTCCCCTTCGCGCGGAGACGCCTCGCTTCGCGCACACACAAAAAAAATTAATTGTCTGGGGCCGCCTTGGCTCCCCCGCGATACGGCAAACGATAATGACACACCAACAGGGACGGACAGATCCACCACCACCAAGCAGGCAAACGCCCCACACTCAGAGTGGTCACACCAAAAAACGATATAAGAGAGTCTC
>NW_022639642.1:213123-219634 GCF_010583005.1 Odontomachus brunneus
GCGGCAAACTCGCCCGAGCGAGAGAGAGAGAGTAGGAGACAGATAGTCGTGACGTCGTATATGTCTGTCTCCTACTAGACGATAGCACCCGACCGTCGGACCGGACACGTACACGGCACACGCTTTGTGTGCGTCTTCTCCTCACGGCTGTCGCCGATTTGTGGCAACTCTGACTACAGTACGCTATAGCGTGTGAGGAGTGTACGCACACGTACACTGCTGCTCGCTTGTTGCATACCCCTTATGCGTTGGAGCGTGCTACAGCCGAATCTAGTCACATTGGCGTGCCTGTCAGCTCGCCGGTAGTGAGACAAGAACAGACATAGAAAATCTATCCGTCTTTGTCTAACCCTGTCCTGGACTTAGCACAGAACAGAACTCAATAGCTGTTACCATACGATAAGTACGATGAACAAGGTTCTTATTCCTACCACTGGCGACTGTGTCGCTACCGTCAACGCGGAGTTCGTGGCTGAGTATCCAGGAGCCTTAACTTATAATTTATTAATCAGGAGATTTTTTCGAGACATCATAAAATTAGTTGTGAAACAGTCAATTGAACTATTCTTGGATTCGAATATGGATTTTTTTCAAGTCAAAGAATAATTCATTTGCTATAAAAAAGTTGGTACGGTAATATGTGAACTGGAAAAAAATATATTGCCTTGAAAATAGACAATGAAATTGATGGAAATCTAGAATTGTTCGATTCGTAATGTTTATAGTTATTTTACGCATAGATCGCAACAATATTTCTGAAAATGCAGATTATATACTATTTCTATGACATTTTAAGTAACCAAATTTACAATTACAAATTTGATTCCAAAAAAAAATTTTTTGAGCCCATGTCCGCATTTTCATATTGTTCGACCCACTGTGTGCCGTGAGATTTTGCAGCGATTGCGGGCGTTTAAAAAGATCGGGCGCAAAACACGCGTGCGGCGCGGCTTATTGTCGCATATGCTGCGCGTCGAAACCGCTGAATCACTTGTGTTTCATGCGGCCGCTTTGAGGGGGTCGCACATCGGCATTGGTCAACACAAAAGAACTCGAAAATGTCGACGTGACCGATGATAACGACGATAATGACGATCGCGACGATGCGCGAACAGATCGGAAGGGCCGCGTCGCGTTTATATTTTACGTTTTCGAGACGCGGCAAGACGAAATGCTCGAAGGGTGCGCGAACGTTAAAACCCACGTAGTTACTCTCTGCGTCGCACAGCAAACGTGCGAATCTTGCCTGGGAGAGGACGATATGGCGTCTCGTTGTCGTTGGTGCGGGGTGCACGAATTTGTATTTCGCGATGATCCGGTAAAACAATTCGTCGATTTTGCAACGACGAAGCGTTTCTCGTGCTTCATTTGTATCGCGCACAATGCGGGGGCGTTCGACTCGCAATTCATCCTGCGCTATCTAGTCGAGAGCGGTAGGACGGACGAATCGAAAGTAATATTAAACGGAACAAAAATTGTATTACTAACCGTGGGACGGACAAAATTTCTCGATAGCGTTAATTACATGCCTATGCGGTTGTCAGCGTTACCGGAAGCTTTCGGACTGAAGAATTCCGTCGCCAAAGACGTATTTCCGCATTTATTCAACACAATTAAAAATTAAAATTATGTCGGGCCGCTACCGGATATTGATTATTGTTCTCCGGATACGATGAAATCGAACGAACGCGAACAATTTTTAATGTGGCACGCGAAAATGACGGGTAAAAACGCGATGTTTAATTTTCAACAGAAAATAGTGCGCTATTGCCGGAACGACGATATCCTTATCGATAGATATCCTTCGACGAGCGTGTCTGGCTTATCGAAAAATTTTCCTAGACCGTGGAAACGTGTGTCCGTTCGAAGAATGCACGACTATCGCTTTCGCGTGTATGAAAGTTTTTTGCAAAAACTTTTTGCGCGAGAAGGAGATTGGGATAATCCCGCTCGGCGGTTATAGAGGTGTCAACGCGCAATCGCGCAAAACGTTACAATGGTTATTGGTGATGGAGCGTGAGCTCGGACGCGCGATAATTCACGCAGGAAGAGGTCGGGAACGACGTTTATCGGAAGGCCCGCTCATCGACGGATATTATGAGACGGAGAATCCTCGGCAGCGTCACGTGCTGCAGTTTCACGGCTGTTTTTGGCACGGGTGTCCCGAGTGTTTCCGCGTGAACCGCGACAGACCGCTCTCAACCGCGTCGCGCGAGGATACGATCGAAGCGCGTTACGAGCGCACACTCGCGACGACGTGTCGTCTTAGAAAACGGGGGTACGTCGTTACGGAAAAGTGGGAGTGTATCTTCGATCGGGAGCTGCACGAAAATCGCGAGGTACGCAAATTTGTTGAGAATTATCCCATGTTGAGAAACAATCCCCTCGAACCTCGCGAGGCGTTCTACGGCGGGCGTACGCGAAAATATCGTTACGCGATACGAAGTTACGGGTACGGAGAAGATACACTACGTGGACGTATGTTCTTTGTACCCATATGTGCTGAAGACGGGTGCTTTCCCGCTCGATCATCCAGACATTTACGTAGATGAGGAGTGTTCCACCTTGATCGGAGCAGGCCCCGATTTTAACTTTGACGCCGTAGAAGACCTCGTAAGTTGCAGGGTACTCGCGCCGAGTGATCTCTTCCATCTAGTATTCCCTTATCGCGTGAACGGAAATTGCTATTCGCGCTTTGCCGCAACTGCTGCGAGAAATTTTATCAGACCGCGTGTACGCACGACGACCCTACCGATTGCGAATTCGAAGGCTCGTGGGTGTCTTGCGAGTTACGCAAAGCTATCGAGAAAGGTTATCGCGTTACGAGCGTGAGCGAAATATAGAACTACGAAATCACGCGATACGATCCGGTTACGCGGCGGGGGGGGGGGATTGTTCGCCAAGTATATCAACTGCTTTCTGCAATTAAAGCAAGAGGCCAGCGGATGGCCAAACAAATGCGCGGATGACAAAGGCGGCAAGGAACGGTATCTACGCGAACACGAGAAAGTCGAGGGTATTGTTCTTAACAGGGCGATATCTCACTGAATCCAGGTTTGCGCTCGGTCGCGAAACTCTGTCTCAACTCCTTCTGAGGTAAATTCGGCCAACGGTCCAATCTACCGAATATCAAGATCGTTAGAACGTGGGAGAGTTTCACGGTTCTGCTCACGAATCTGGAGCACGAAATAACAAATATATTGCCCGTAAATGACGAAGCGATATATGTTTCATGGCGAATGAGGCGGGAAGCCGTTACTCCGTCTCCGCTGACCAGCGTCGCGATAGCCGCTTACACCAGCGGCGTTAGCCCGATTAAAGCTATATTCGTATTTAGAAAAGTTGGATTGTCGCATGTTATATTACGATACTGATTCGTGTATATATTTGAGCACCGGTGATCTCGACGAGTACGAGCCGCGTACGGGGAATTTTTTGGGCGATATGACGGATGAACTCGAGAGTTTCGGCACCGGTAGCTACATCGAGACATTTGTATCCGCCGGCCCGAAATTTTACGCTTACGTCGTTCGCACGGGCAAAGGACGCGCGCGAGAATTTTGCAAAGTGAAGGGAATAACCCTGAATTTTGAAAATTCTCACGTGCTTAATTTTAGTTCCATTAAGTCATTGTTACTAGCCGACGAAAAGTTAAAGAGGAGAGAAGAGACGAACGGGGATAAAACCGTGATAAAACTGCGATTTAGCGCGATTCAGCGCACCGTATTTCGCGACATCGTCACAAGAGAAGATACAAAGTCCTGCATGCCCGTATTACTAAAACGTAGTTTTAACGACAACGGATACTCCGTACCGTACGATTACGTTTCCAGCAAATAGCGATATATCTCGCTCCTTTGTTTTACTTATTTGCAGCGTAATTTTAAATTATTCCTAGGATAAGAAAAATGTAAAAACTGTAAAATATAAGAAAAATGTAACTTTTATATGCAGCGAAGACAAATGTAAAAAATAAAAACTTTTTAAATCGATTTTGTTCTTATGCATACTTACATTCCCTCCACCCCCTCCCTTCCCCATCTCTAGGCTTTAAGTGTGCGAGCGAAACAATTTTTAATTTCTTGCGCGACGTTTAAGGGGCGAATAGAAGTAACTTTCAAATAAGAGGATAAAATGCCTCCCGATTGAGCGCGAACCGAGAAATATCGTTTGTTCCAACGCGATAAGCTCAACAATCGCGGCTCTAGCGCTGGGGGATTCGAGCTGTATCTTTCCCCTCAGCGCTAAATAAGCTTTTATGCGTCGCGTGAGGAAGCTCGCTCACGGCGACGTGAACCGCGCCGCGGGAAAGAGCTCGCTGAGGCGCGCGATCCCCGCGGATGTACGCTGACGTGAGCGTCGCGGCCACCGCGTGGGCCCACCGCGAGGGTTTGCTAGCCCACCGACGCGCGATTCAAGATATAAATCCGCGCTCGCGAGCCAATCTTTTTTCATTCCCAGAGTCGCGCGCGGAGACCGTTTGTTCACGCGACATGGACGTGCGCTGGAGGCATCCTTGGACGTCAATCGTTTGCGGTCCGACGGGATGCGATAAAACGATCTTCATGAAGATTTTTCTACGCCATTTGTCCGGCATGTCCGACGTCCGTTTCGAAAGAATTTTATTTTATTACGCGGAGTGGCAGGAAACCTATCGTTAACTGCAGCACGAAGTGGATTCGTTGTACCGCCGCGAAAAGACCGAGCCGGCACCGGGGGAAATATAATCGAATTTCGCGAAGGTTTACCCCGTCCCGATGATTACTTGTGCGATCCGCTTTGCGCAAAATTAGTGATAATCGACGACCTTATGAGGGAATCGTCCTCGTGCGACGTGATTGTGGATTTGTTCATAAAAGGTAATTATCACAAGAACCTCAGCGTTATACTGATTTCCCAAAATCTCTTTCATCAAAGCCGCGGACAGCGGGATATTTTTCTCAACAACAATTACATCGTGGTAGTCAAAAATCCTCGCGATCGCGCTCAAATTCGCCACTTGGCGCGTCAAGTTTATCCGGATGATCCGAAGTTTCTGGAAGAGGTATACCACGACGCTACTTCGCGACCGCACGGATATTTGCTGCTCGATTTGAAACAGTTCACTCCCGACGAATATCGATTTCGCGCGTGCATCTTCCTCACGAATAACGCGCATTATGTTTACGTCCCGCGTAGATCTTCGGGAAATCTCGTATAAAACTCTGCGCACTCACCCGAATCGCGACAGTCGCGTCTTCGCGATGACATCGAAACCTGGGGGTAGCGATAGAGCGACGAGTATCGCGTGTCGCTCCATCGGTCGGAGAAACGTCTGCCTTCTGAAAGCACTGTGCTATTTAACGAAGAAAGAGCGGACCTCCTTCTTACGCTGCGCGGGTAACGATTTCATCGCCTGTATCTGCGAATGCGTTTTCAACACGCTCAGAAGTAACGTACCGCTCGACCGACGGGAAAAAAGTCGTTTGTCCAGATATAAATCAGCGCTGCGGAATATCGCGAGTAAACGCGCTAATTTGAAAGCCAAGAGGAAAATTATCGTGCAAAGAGGATTCTTGCGTTACCTGATCGGACCCATACTCGGTGCTATTCTATCCAGCGTTATCGGTAGGCCGCGAAATTAATTAAATCGAACGCGCGCGCGCTCGCGCGAGTGTATCATTGAAAGAGCGAGAAAGATGGTTTTAGTTTCTACAGAAAATCTCACGAGAATGCAGCAGCTGCAGCAACAACCCGTGATTCCCGCCGTTTCGTCGAATAACGACGCGGGATCCGGTGAAAATACCATACGCACTCCGAAAACCGTTTTGTCGCGACTCGATGCCGAGATGAGACGAATTTTCGATTCAACAATGTCGGATCGCGAGAAATGGGAATTGTACAGAGAAGCGCTTAACGCAGTACTGGCAGTTCGCGATATATTTTCGCGCATGCGCATTAAGCAAACTCTGTGGTAACCTCAGCGCCGTATCTATTTTAAGGTATCGTAAGATCCTTCACCTAAAGGAAAATATAAAAGGATTGTAAGGAGAAAAAAACAGTTTGTGGAAAGAAACAGAATGCTATTCATAAGTAAAAATAAATATATTTTTTAATTTGTAATTTCTGCAGCCAACCAATCACACGAATACCAACATCTGTTGCAAGGGTAAGGGAAACTGCAGAAAAACCTTACCAGTATTCTTACAAAAAAATTGTACATAACAAATAATATTTTATAATAAATTCAGAAAATATAAATACGTATATATTAATTACAATATATATTAATTACAATACATTTTAATAAAATTTATATAAGTAATAATACATATGGAATTTGTTTTTAAAACAATTTTTCTAATATAGAATAATTTTTTAATATTAATTGATGCTGTTGCTATGAGGCTTCTGAAAAATAATAAAACAATTAATATATTATGGCCACACATATGAGCATGAGCGCATATGTGTGTGATCACATTTTTGCCACCAAACATAAAAAATGAAATAAATAAAATAAAAATGATCA
>NW_022639642.1:222121-223645 GCF_010583005.1 Odontomachus brunneus
AGTTAAAGTGATTTACACTTTTACAATTCATTGACTTTGTTTAAGCATTATGCACATTTGTGTTACCCAGAAAACCACGTCATTTCAGAAAAAGTACACCAGATCGTTTTTCAGACATTTCACCTTCATTTTTGACCTTTCCAAGGTCGCAAAAACAATTTTTTCATAAGACAAGTTTGATGTAAAATTTTCCGCTCTTTCGAAATCTGCAGTCAAAAATAGGGTGTCCCATTAGAAAAAACCATCGTGACCTTGAAATAACCTTCAAAATTGACCTCGAGGTCAAAACCAATGGTACAATTGAATGACCCCCTCTGTCCTGGTCAACTTTTATCTAAACCATTTTTTTGTAGATACCGTAATTTGGAAGATATTCGGATCCATAGACTAAAATGACTCACCCTGTATATATATATATAAGAAATCTATAATCTAAAAAAAAATATTGCACTACATGGATATGATATATTCTGTCACATGAAAAAAAATATTATTATTGCATAAAAAATAATTTGTCAGAAAATGTGAAAATAAAAAATACAAAAAAGTATATGATTATATAAAAAAAAATTATCTATCAAAGGAAAGATCTATTCGAAATTATTGTGACAGAAATGCATTGTTAATTAAAGAATTTAGTAGAAACAGAATAAAAAGAGAAGAAGTGCCAGTGCTCCAAAATATAGAAGACAATGACAGCATGACAAATAAAAATAACTAAATATTTTTAAATCTGTAAAAGAAATTTTTTCTGTAGTAGTATTTATTGATCCCCTCAGGGTTACAATTCTGTGCCTTATCTAACGCTCGCTTACCATTTATCTCTAACTTATACTAACGCTTATACTAACGCTTCTAATTACTTAGACTAATTACCCAACTCAACCTAAAACTACCCCAACCCCCTCTCCCCAGCTACTCCCCTACACACACACACACCCCCTCAATATTTCCTATCCCTCCCCTCCCCCTCTCGCCCACCTTTGCGATCTCCGCTTCCGCCGTCCTTCGCGTTCATTCACTCTCTCTATCTCCCTCTCTCCCTCTCTCATCCCTCACACACACACAATAAATATTTTTTAAATATACTTTCTACATATTTTTTAAAATATATATTTTAAAAGAATCTATTCTCTTCTTTTAAATAAATCATATGCTTTCGTATATGGATATACCATATGTACACAATATAAAGCGTCTCTCAATCAAAGTGACAGTGACACAGTAGATAAGGTGAACGGCACAAGAATCAGCCCAAGTAACAGACTCATGTCAAAATGACGTAAAAAACTGGTCATAACTGGTCGAATGGCGTCAAGTGACTAAATAACGACGTCTTTAAAATGTCTTTTTTGTGACATCTTAATGACGTTTCTGTATAACGTCTTAAGAACGTATTATTGACGTTTAGAGACATCATAAAACGTCATTAAGTCGTCTAAAATGTCGTCATCGATCTGTGACATTAAACTATCATTTTGACGATATTCTCACGATATTTTTGATCATTCCTTGGTTATTTTT
>NW_022639642.1:223655-223778 GCF_010583005.1 Odontomachus brunneus
ACACCCCCTCAATATTTCCTATCCCTCCCTTCCCCCTCTCGCCCACCCTTGTGACCTCCGCTTCCGCCGTCCTTCGCGTTCATTCACTCTCCCTATCTCCCTCTCTCCCTCCCTCATCCCTCA
>NW_022639642.1:224054-226422 GCF_010583005.1 Odontomachus brunneus
CCTCCCTTCCCCCTCTCGCCCACCCTTGTGACCTCCGCTTCCGCCGTCCTTCGCGTTCATTCACTCTCCCTATCTCCCTCTCTCCCTCTCTCATCCCTCACACACACACATAATATTCCTCCCCCCATCCTCCCCTCAACCTCCCTCATCCTTTCCAACCTTCTTAACCATTCCTCTCCTTCCCCTTCCTCCCCCAACACTAACTCCACCATCTCTTGCCAGCTCCCCACATCCCCCCAATCCAAGCACTCCTCCCATACATGTTCCCATGATTCCTCCCTAATCCCACACAATCTCCATTTTCTTTCTTCCTTCTTCCTCCAATACCAGTTCCCTCTCATCCCATTTCCTAACCTAAATTTCGCTAACCTTTGCCACCTATTCTGCCCCACACCTTCTTTAAGTACACTGGTATCCCCTCCCCTTTTACCCTCCCATACCATTTATTATACTTTGCCTCCTTTATCCTACACCATCTCTCTAACCTATGCATTTCCCTCTCCCTCTTTATCACTTTCTCAAAACCCCCCTCACCCTTCTCCCTCTCCTCCTCCACTTCCCACGAACTTATTCCTCTCTCCTCAAAAAAATTCTTTCTTTCACCCTCCCATTTCCCTATAACCTTCCCTCTTTTCCATCTCTCTTTCATTTCCTCCCAGCACAACCTTGCTATCCCACTTCGCCTTCCCTCCTTCAACCTTTTCTCAAAACCCCAAGCCCTTATACTCGCCCTTTCCCTTATCCTTTCCCTTTGCAGCTCCTCCCTCAATAGATATCCTGGCGTCCCCCATTCCACCCCTAAAACTCACCTCATATACCTATCCTGCAACCTCTCCATTCCCTCCCCCCCTTTCCAACCCCAAACCTCCATCCCCATACCCCATCACTGACCACACTAACCTATCAAATAACCATATACTCCTCCCCCAATCCCCCTTAAATCTTCTCTTCCCTATCCCCCAAACCTGTCCCATTACTGACGATCCTCTTCTTATCCTTTTCTTCACATGTTCCTCCTGTCCCCCATTCTTCTGCAGCGTATATCCCAAATAACTATATCTCTTCACCTCCTCAACTTTCTTCCCCTTCCACCTCCAACTCACTCTTCTCCCTCCCACCCCCCTTCCTAAACCTCATAATCTTCGATTTTTCCACATTTATTCCTAATCCCTTCCGATCCAAATATCTCACTAACCTCTCTATCAAACATTTCATCTCCCCCTCTTCCTCTGACAAAATCACTATGTCATCCGCATACGCTAACGAGAATACCTTTCCTCCTTCCACCTTCACCCCTCCCTCCCCAACTCCTCCTCCAGATCCGCCAAATATAAGTTAAATAAGTGCGGGCTTAACGGGCACTCTTGTCTCACCCCCCTCGCTGTCCAAAAACATTCTCCTTCCACCCTACCTACTCTCACTCTATTCCTCGTCTCTCTTTCCACCTCCTCACATCTCCCTACCAACCCTTGCCTTAACCCCCTCTCCTTCAAACCCTCTATTAACTTCCCTCTATCAATCATATCAAACGCTGCTCTCAAGTCTACAAATTATGCAACCAAAACCCCCCCTTTCCTTTTTATCCTTTTATTTATTAAATAATTGAGTAAAAAAATGTTATCCATCGTTCCCATTCCCCTTCTGAATCCCGTCTGGTTCTGCGGCACCAGTCCCTTCTTTTCAATTTCATCCCTTAATCTCTCTGCCAAAACCGTTGCGTATATCTTATACAAAGTCGGTGTCAATGTCACCCTCCTGTAATCCTCCACCTTATCCCCTATCCCTTTCTTCAACACCGGTACTATTATTCCTTCCCTCCATTCCTCAATCTAACCTTCTCCTTTCCACACCTTACTACACATTCTCCATATCCACTCCTCCATCCCCTCTCCTCCATACCTCCATACCTCCCCCGGAATCCCATCCCCTCCCGCCGCTTTCCCATCCTTTATCCCCTTTAACGCTTCTCTTATTTCTTCCCTCCTCAAGTCCTCCTCCCTACCCTCCTTCCTAACTCCCCCCGTTCCTCTTACCACCCTATAACCCACTCCTCCCAACAGTCTCTTACAATATTCTTCCCATTCCTATATTCCCACCCCCCATTTCCTCCCCTCCTTCTTCTCCTCTCTTTTCTCACCACTTTCCATACTTGTCCTTCCGTTTTTATCAACTTCATCTCCTCTACCCATCTTTCATTCTCCTCTCTCTTCTTCCTCTCCAATAACCTTTTATAACTCCCTTTCTCTTCCCTATAACTTCTTCCATCCCCCTCACCCTTTCTCCACTTCCTTAATTCTCTCCTTACCTTACTTTTCCCTTCTACACACTCCTCATCCAACCACCCTTTCCTTATTTCCCTTTCTCCCCC
>NW_022639642.1:226432-230740 GCF_010583005.1 Odontomachus brunneus
TTCCCTTCTACACACTCCTCATCCCACCACCCTTTCCTTATTTCCCTTTCTCCCCATCCGCCCCCTCCTTCAATATATTTTGCACCTTTCCTCTCATCTCCTCCCACATCTCCCCTACCTCCTCATTACCTATCCTTATTTTCCCCATCTTCTTCCTAAAAACCTCCTTCCCCTCCACCGACCATCTCCATCCCTTTCCTTTCTTTCCCCTCCCCTCCTCCTTCCCCCCTTCCCAACCCTTGCTTCTTATCCATACCACTATTAGGTGATGATCCGAGTCCATATTGTCCCCCACCTCCAACCTCTCTATCTTCCTCCTCACCTCCCCGTTCCCCAACACCAAATCTATTACCGTCTCCTCTCTCCCTCCCGTATACGTCCACTCCCCTTCCAAATCTCCTTCCAACCCTCCATTAAAAATTTCCCACCCCACTTCCTCAATCGTCCCCAACACTATCTTCCCCTCCTTATTCACCTTTTTATCTTTTGAGCCCCTCCCCCCTCCCAAATCCTGCCATTCTTCCTTTCTTATCCCTCCACCCTCCTCCCCTGTCCTCGCATTAAAATCCCGTCCTATAATCGTACTCACTCCCTCCTCCCTCCCCTTCATCCAACTTCTTAAAACCCTCATCTTCTCTTCAATATCCCCATTCACATAAACCCCCACTACCCTCCATCTTTCCCCTCCCACCCTAACCTCCACTACCAAAATCCCTTCCACCTTCCCCATATCCACCCTTATAACCCTTATCCCTTTTCTGATCCCCATCATCATCCCTCCCATTGCTCTGCCTTTCCTATTCCTTTTCTTTGCCATCTGTATCTCCCATCTATATTCCCTCGGTAGCGTTACCCTCATCCTTTCCCACCCTTTCCTGTCCAGCCATGTTTCACTGAATATCATTATATCCCATCCCTCCGTCTCCTTCCAAAAATCCCTACCCTTATTGCCCAATCCTGCTACATTCCAAAATACTACCTTAAATACTTTCTCTCTCTTACCTTCCCTTCTTAACTCTACATTCACTCTCTTCTCCGTCTTCTCCTTAGCCCTTCCCTCTTCTACTTCATCCCCTTCTCCTGTCTTCCCTTCCCTCTTCCCTCCTCTTCCTTCCTCTACTTTACCTCTTTCCACCCCCTGCCTTCCATTCCCCCCTCTGATCCTTCTCTAACTCCTCCTGTCTCCTTCCCCTCCCCCTCCAGTCCACCAACCTCCTCCCTCCCTTTTCCCAATACCACGCTTTTCCATTAATTACTACCCTCTCCCCATCTAGTTTCACCGTATTTCCCCTCCCCTCCTCCTCCCTTGCTATACTCCTCAGTCTCTATCTCAATCTCCTCTCCTTCCACGTTAGATCCTCTTCTATCCACATCTTCTCTCCCCTCAACTTCCCTTTTCCACTTAACACTCTCTTTCCTCCTCACTGCCTAGCTTTACTACTGCCATATCTCCCCATTCCTCCTTCCCCGTTTTCAACCTCCTCACCTCCCTCACCCTCACATCCTCCACAATCCCCTTTAATATTTTCTCTACTTGCTCCATTTCTTTCCCCTTTTCCAGCACAATTCCTTTCACTATGACATTTTCCCTTCTTCTTTCCTTTTCTATCCTTTCCATTTTCTTTTCCAACTCCTCTAATTTCTCTTCCCAACTTCCTGTCTCCCTCTCTCCTGCCTCTTCCCTTTTTCCCTCCACCTTTATTTCTATCCTCCCTATTCTTTCTTCTAGTCTTTCCCATTCTCTTTTCCCCCTTTCCTCCCTTCTCTCCTCCCACTTTTTTTCCAAATTTGTTATCCTCTCCCCCATCCTCTCCCTTTCCATCTTTCCTTCCTCCACCTTTCTTTTAACTTCCTCTATCTCTCTTCTTATCTCTCCCAAACTCTCCTCCACCCTGCCCCACATAAACCTATTCTCCTTCATCATCTCCCTCAATACCCTTTCTAACCTCCCTTCTTCCTCCTCCTTCCTGTTTCCCATCGTAGATCTCTGCGTCTTCCTGCTCTTTAGAAACCCCTCCTCCTCTTCTTCCTCATTCCTTCCTCCGCTCAATTCTTCAAAGCTCCTTTTCCTTCTCAAAAAATAGTCTAGCGTTCCCACACTATTCCCTCTTTCCCTTCCAACTCTTCCCACCGCTCCTTCAATACCTTTACCTACACCTACTTCTTCCTCCATCCTCTAAATCACCTAAACCCAACTACCTCTTTCCTGTTTTACCTACCCGTCTCTTTACCTCTTACTCCTAAACTTCACTAGATGTCACTACCTTCTCCTTCAACTCTCTCCAGTCATCACCTCACTCCAACCTAACCTCTCTCACCCGTTCCCCTTTTCCCTATTTTTCTCCACTCCACTTTTCCTCCACACCCTTCTTACTCCACCATACTCACCTCCTCCTACACCACGCTCACACACCCTCTCACACCCACACTCTCCCTCCTTCACTCTCCAATCTCTTCAACTCACTGCCGCACACCTCACTCTGACCGATAGCATACCCGCCGGAAACGGAAGTCAATTTTTTCTGTAGTATAATATAATAATAAATGTTAATTTTTATGTAACAATATGAAGTTAATCTCAGTATATTTGGTAATATTAAAAAAGCTAATATTAAAATAAAATATTACAGTCTATATTTCATCATATACTTCATAATTAATGTCATCTTCATATTCATTATCATCATTAAAATCTTTGGTATTATTTGAACTTTTAAATTCTTTTCTTTCTACGCAATACAAATTTTTAGTATTATGCAGTTCCAAGTGTCTAGAATCAACTTGGAAAGTGCTACAATCTACATTATGAGCCTGAAAGCTGGATCGTATTTTGCAAATTGAATCTAAAGAAGTGATACTAATAGAATTCCTCTTTTTATTCTTGACATCAGTGACGATGGAAAAAATCCTCTCTGCTTCAGCATTAGAATGTAGAAGAGATAAAACGCCATATACTAATTTTTCTAAATTTGGAAAGAACGGTTCATTATTACAATTTTTTTTCTCAAAAATAGTGTTCCACATTTCAAGAATTTCGAAATTGGCTAAAACAATTTTATTCGCGTCATCAAATTGTGAAGGTAAAATTTGCCATTCATTACATAAAGTCGTAATATCAGATATACCGAAACGTTTTGCTACATTCGTTAAATTTGGAAATAAGACTCTATTTTCCTCATGCAAAGCTATTTCGGGATCTAAAAATTTTAATTCGCGCAAGATTTCATCATTGTATGGAAAACGATGTAGCATTTCTTGCATCGCGGTAATATAAAATTGTAGACAATTCGACTTTACTTCTATATAAAAATCTGAACATTCTGCTAAGAGAAATGACTCACAGTCTGAACCAACATTGATACAATTAACTGGTAAAAAGTTTTCCGGAATTAAAATATTATCAGAAATATTATTTAAAACATTACATATCAAAAAATTTTTCTGTTTTATTAACTGCTCACAATTTTCAACAATTTTATAAATTAAGATTTGTCTCGACTGAGACAAAGCATTAAAAGTATTAAAAAAAGTTAAAGAATACTTCAAAAACAACATGTATGCTTTAATAATTTTATTGTTTAAAGAATTAGAAATTAAATGTGCCGAGTTATTTTTATGTTCAAAAGATTCCAGGTTGAAGTAATGTTTCAAAACTTCCCAATTATCGAGAAGTCTCTCAACACACTTTTGTAAGACGAGCCATCTTGTACCTGATAATTTCAAAATTTTTCTTGTTGCTACTCCAAAAAATGCTTGAAACTCATACAGAATAGCTGATCTTTTAGCACTGCCAGAAAAATATGTAGCAACTGCGTGTAAAAGATTTTCACAAGAATCCGGCAATTTTGCACAAGCTTTACTTGCGATAAGAGCTGAGGAATGGCATATACACTTTAATACAATGAGGGCCGGTACCTCTTTCTTTAATCTACTCTTGAAAGAATTATTATCACCTATCATAACTGAAGCATTATCAGAAGCCATTCCTACAATATTCGACATTGGTATCCTCTTACTTTTAAAACACTGTTCAAACGCAGAATATAATTTTTCTGCGGAACAATCTGTTGCATCTAAAGAAACTAATTCTAATAACTGTGTAATAACTGTTTTATTTTCTATAGAAAAATATTTAACTAAAATGCAAAGCATTTTATCATTTGTAATACTTGTACTTTCATCTAGTAAAATGGAAAATTTATTATTTAATAAATTATTAATAAGTTTCTCACTTTCGCGTTTAGCCAAAATATTTGTAATAATTTGCCTACACTTTGTCCGTGACAATGTTAGATCTTTAGCTATCTG
>NW_022639642.1:230750-231183 GCF_010583005.1 Odontomachus brunneus
TTCGAAGCTATTTACAATTATTTACAGGCGACGTTACACCGTTGCCGCGTGGTCACGTTTTTGCTCTCGTCGGGAGCCGTTGTTGTCGTCTCGCGATCAGCTGCGAGCGTCGAGGCGCGCGAGCGTCCGGCGGGACGCGGTCGGGATTGTTTCCTGATACGCTATTGTTCGTCGTTCGGAGTTCGTTGCCTCATCGGCTTTAATCTGTTTATCTATCCTGGTTTTCCTGGCTGGTTTAAAGGCGTTCGTCGTCACTGTTATCTTACGCCCTGTATGCGTTCGCGATCGTAGATGTTAGGAGTTAGGTGTTAGACGTAGCGCGAGGAGGAAAGGATGTCGACGTCGCGTATCCACTTCGGTCGACGGAGCGGTGTGTGGATAGGAAACCGACGTCGCGTATCCACTTCGGTCGGTTGAGCGGTATCGAGGAAAG
>NW_022639642.1:231255-231581 GCF_010583005.1 Odontomachus brunneus
CTTCGGTCGACGGAGCGGTGTGTGTGGATAGGAAACCGACGTCGCGTATCCACTTCGGTCGGTAGAGCGGTATCGGAGAGAGGATGTCGACGTCGGGTATTCACTTCGGTCGACGGAGCAGTGTGTGACTAGGAAACCGACGTCGCATATCCACTTCGGTCGGTGGAGCGGTGTAAGGATAGGGAACCGACGTCGCGTATCCACTTCGGTCGACGGAGCGGTGTGTGGATAGGAAACCGACGTTGCGTATCCACTTCGGTCGGTTGAGCGGTATCGAGGAAAGAATGTCGACGTCGCGTATCCACTTCGGTCGACGGAGCGGTGTG
>NW_022639642.1:232322-233450 GCF_010583005.1 Odontomachus brunneus
ATGTCGACGTCGCGTATCCACTTCGGTCGACGGAGCGGTGTGTGGATAGGAAACCGACGTCGCGTATCCACTTTGGTTGGTTGAGCGGTATCGAGGAAAGGATGGCTAGGAACTCTAGGAGTTTCGAATGCTGATCGGTCGTGCGCCTGCAAGGAGCTTTTTGATCGATCTCTCTCTATGTCAATTTTCTGTCGGCTTTTATACAAAATTATAACAAACAGCGCGACTGTTTGTTGACCTTGCGGTTATCCCGCGCGCGGTTGTTCGGCGTTCCTTTGTTAGTCTTATAGTTATTGCTTTTAATTTCGTGACGCTTTTCGGATCGTCACACTTTCATCTAGTAAAATGGAAAATCTATTATTTAATAAATTATTAATAAGTTTCTCACTTTCGCGTTTAGCCAAAATATTTGTAATAATTTGCCTACACTTTGTCCGTGACAGTGTTAGATTTTTAGCTATCTGTGAATCTGTAAAAATATTTTTTAGCAAAGGAACCATGTCATTAACTACTTCAAAAGCTATATTATATGTTGCATAAAAGGCAGCTAATTTTATCTCCGCTACTTTTACTTTAGTAACATGGTCCACGTAAATATTATTATGTTTAACAGGCAATAAAACAGATAGAGTGATATTACGACTTTTCATATTTTCTACATGTTTTCCTGTTTTTGAATGTGAAATTAAATTTGATTTTCCGCATATTAATATCTTATTACAAGCTATGCAGAGAGCTTTTTCATCGTTTTCATGCGATGCCAACCAATCTTTGAAAATATTTATACTTAACGATTCATATTGAAATTTATTTCTCACACATTTCCTTTTCTTTTTCTCGATGCCACTTGATGACGAAGGCGATGTTATTGATTCATTTCTTTCTTTAATATGGCACTTTTTTCTTTAATTAACTTAATATTATAATTGCACTTTTCTTTATCACAATATCACTTTATATCACTTTATATCACAATATCACTTTATATTAAAATTGCACTTTTTATCACATTTTATTTATTAATATATACTATATATACTTATTATCACATTTTACATAGCTATACTAATTATTATAACTATATTAATTATACTAATTTATTATTATGTCATTTCACTACCTATCTAA
>NW_022639642.1:233460-235222 GCF_010583005.1 Odontomachus brunneus
CTTTATATCACTTTATATCACAATATCACTTTATATTAAAATTGCACTTTTTATCATATTTTATTTATTAATATATACTATATATACTTATCACATTTTACATAGCTATACTAATTATTATAACTATATTAATTATACTAATTTATTATTATGTCATTTCACTACCTATCTAACCTAACCACTCCCGGGCAAACAACAGACAGACGGCCGAGTATTTTCTGCATGTCCCTTAAGAACCCCCTATTCGTGCCTAACGCCGTCATTGGAAACTGCTTACGTCGAGCTGCTACGTCACTTCACGCATGCGCACAAGGGCTTCTGTCTATATAGAAAATATCGCGAACTGCCAGCACTGCTTCAACGTTACCTACATTTTTTCCGAGAGGAAGAAAAAAATCAACAAACGCGCGAAAACGCGGGCGTTAGCAACGACGGCGACAATGCCGAAAACATTCGTCCCGAAGACGATGCGAGATACGGAAACGACAATGTCCTCGATGACGAACCGAAGCTCGATCGTCGTCGTCATGAGAGAGAGAGAGAGACGAGGGAAGCGGACGCACCGTCGGAAGCACATATCGATGAAGATAACGCGAGCGCATTGAGTCGCCCCGTCGATGAAGCCCCCCGTCGAGGACGTCGCAGCGAGCAGAAAAGCATCAGAGAAATACTGGATAAAATCCCGAAAAGTTATCGCCCTAAAGCACGCAAAAAAATTGCTGCAACATTTATGCGATGTGCCGGTGCCTATTAGAATAAGCTGGGATAGACAAAGAGTCGTGAGTATAGATGGAAACGCTTTAAAGGGAACGAACATCGCCGAACTTGTGAACGATGCGGTACACGAGGGGAAAACCTTAAAAGCGACGGAGAGGCGAGTGTATGAAGTTGGCATCTCACTTTTTGAAATTTATAATTTTGAAAGTTATTCCAGATTGTTCTGACTTTGTACTACATTGTTCCATTGCTTCATTCGAAACGGTTTTCGAATAAAACAAAAAAAAAATGATTTTTTGAGCTGGCACCCCACTTTTTGAAAATCGAACATTCTGATACCGCAATAGATTGTTCTAGTTGTTCCAAACATTGTTCCAAAAGGACAAATCCGTAAGTTGAATTATAAGTCCAAAAAATGAAAAAAATGTTTTTGACCTGGCATCCCATTTTTTGAAAATAAAGCATTCCGATACCGATATAGATTGTTCTAGTTGTTCCAAACATTGTTCCAAAAGCACAAATTAATAAGTTTAATTATAAGCCCGAAAAATTAAAAACAAGTTTTTTGACAGTCTATCGGACCAAGAGTAAACTTATACTATCTTTCTTGTTCCAACCGAGATCTTTTTGTTCTGAATTGTTCTAGGCTTAAGAATTATAGTTCTAGAGTATGAGACTCATAAGATCATTCGTTCTCCGAAAAATCGTAGAAAAATCGATTTGACAGTACTCGACATCAAGAGTAAACACATGCTTCCTTTCTTGTTCCAACCGAGATCTTTTTGTTCTGAGTTTTGCTAGGCTTAAGAATTATAGTTTTAGAGTATGAGCCTCGTAGCGTCATCCGTTCTCCGAAAATTCGTAAAAAAATCGATTTGACAATACTCGACGTCAAGAGTAAACACATGCTTCCTTTCTTGTTCCAACCGAGATCTTTTTGTTTTGAGTTATACTAGACTTAAACAACGAAGCAATTTCACTCTATTTTGTCATGACATTTTGTAATTATTTCCGCCAATTTTCCTATAATAAAGATTAATTTTTG
>NW_022639642.1:235412-251835 GCF_010583005.1 Odontomachus brunneus
ATATTTTTGTTAATTTTAATATGTTGTTAAGTTATGAATTTTTTTTACGAAATTACATTTTTTGTCGATTTCGGCAAATTTAAATTGTTATTGCAAAAAATTATTAATAAATAACTAAAGTAACTATTGGAACATAAAATATAATCTCTCTAGAATATCCCAGAATTTTTTCAGATTTTTTAGATGAGTTTAACAAAAAAATGTTACAGGACTTAAAGGGGTCACCGTGCAAATGGCGTTAGTAAAAAACATAATGCAAACGGAGGATTAAAAATATTTTATGTTTCTACATAATTACATATATTTACATTGCCTTTAGCTTGAACGGAAAGTTTTTTTGGCTTACGCAACAAGTCGTCATATTCAACCCAATTGGTACCATTACGTATACACGCAGTGTAATGGCTAACTGATGTTTCGAAATTTTGCTCATGATATACAACACATCCAACGTGAGTATAATTCTGTTCATTTAATTTGATACAAAGTGGAATGTCATCCAAAACAGCCATAATCGAATTTTCGATAAATAATTGCGCACCGTATGATATGCTCATAGTACGTTCCCCGTCACATTTGTTACATCGAAGTTTTACAATTCTTCCTTCCTTTATCGCATCAACAATTTTCGCGTAACCATGTGAATCGTCTTTGCACGATAGCGTTTCTATTCCCGATGATTTAGCGGCATGTAGTAGCACCCCTATTCCAAGAGCGAAAGCGCGAATGGATAAATGCGCGTTCGACGAAGCATCGCTCGAAGATGAGCGCGACGATGAGGAATACTCGGCGTATATATCCGGCGACGGTAACAAGAACAAAACCCGTGAATGGCCGCGATTCCAAACTCGCGAGGAAGAGGCGATTGTTAAATTGGAAACTCAGGGAACCTTTAGACAGTAACGCGTATATCCTTGAAGGTCCGTCGTCGTCGTCGCGTAAAAACGTAACTTTTCTCGGGACAAGGGTAGCAGCGGGTAAACGCAAATCCGATGAGACATCGTTCAAAGAGGAACGGGACAACGAGGTGTTTATATCTAGCAACAACAAGAAGAATAAAACGCGCGTGAGTAACAGAGATTCTAAATTCGCAAAGAAGAAACGATTGTTGGATTGGAATCTTTTGAAATGACGGGGCTGGAAAAATTATACTATAATTCCACGCACTATGCGGGGTACTCAGCCATGGAAAATCTTTCGCGCGCCGCCGAGCCGGATTTCAATCGAAACGAAATTATTAGTTGGCTCGAATCACAAGACGCGTACACGCTACACAGACCGATACGACGCAAATTTCCCCGCTTACATTACAACGTGACGAATATCGACGACATGTGGGAAGCCGATTTAATCAAGCTTCGCAATCTCAAGAACTACAACGATGACTATTGCTCATGATTATCGATGTGCTCAGCAAGTACGTCTGGGTGGAACTGATACGTGACAAAACAGGCGTTAGCGTGACGGCGGCACTCCGGCGCGTCCTCTCGAGGGACGGCTACTTGCGTATCTACAGACCAACAAAGGAAAAGAATTCTTCGCGCGTCCCTTTCAAAACTTTTTGAAAGAAAAAAGCATACGCTTTCGCATGACTCGAAATCCAGATATCAAAGCCGCCATAATCGAGCGCTTTAATAGAACGCTCAAGGAACGAATGTGGCGTTATTTTACTCATCGGAATACGCATCGTTACATCGATATTTTGCAGGATATCGTGCGCGCCTACAATCACACCCGTCATTCCGCCACTTTGATGCAGCCGGCAAGTGTTACGCTGGAAAACGCTCGCATCGCACGCGAAAATACGAAACGACGATACGAGCGCAAAGGGGGAGTTCATAAATGAAAGACTAAATACGCTGCGGGTGATCCGGTGCGAGTCAGTAGGGCAAAAGGCATTTTCGAGAAAGGATACGAATTGGAGCGAGGAAATATTTCAAATTCATCGCGTTCTCGCATGGCGAGAGCCGCGGGTATACGAAGGTAAGGAATTGCTAGTTAGCTGGCGAGGATATCCCTCTAAATTTAATTCGTGGATATCCGTTTCGAATCTGAAATCGCTCGGGCATAATGCGGGAGCAATTTCTCATGATTCTACCTAGCAACAGCAGCATGCGATACTTTCCGGAAAATACGACCACGTCGTTTATCACGGAATTACCTCAACGAGTGGATTTGCGCGGTCAATGGGAAGTCGCGCTCACCGAGATTCAGTTTCTCTACAGTTTTTTGTACATACAACACGGAGAGGAGGGGCGACTCGTCTTCGTCAATATCGAGGAGCACGAAGCGGAGAAAACTGTCGAGATCGAAACCGTCTGCATAACCCCCGGCGTTTACCGCGATCTACCAGATTTTATGTCCGCCTTAAACAACGCTTGTGCGGAGATCGGAGCGCACATCGTTTGGCGGATGGATTCCCGACGCTGTGGCAGAGTCTTCATGAGTCTCAAGTGCGACAAAAAACAATGCACTTTGTCCCATTCTGTAAAATTCTCCGACAAGCTCGGCCGTATGCTAGGGTTTGATACGCACAAAAAACGCGAAGAACTAATATATCCCGACGTGGCGGATATCGAATCCGTATCGCGCTATCCTAATTCGAAATCCGCACCGAGCGCTCGCGAAGTTAGCGAGGAATTATTTTACACGATTTCGTCGATAACGCGGGAAGTCGCGCCCGACGTGCCGGGTAGCATCGCGCGAGGTATCCCCGATAAACTCTTCGTTTATTGTGACATCTGCGAGCCTTACGTAACAGGGGATGTCTCTTCCCCTCTTCTTCGAGTGGTCCCGGTCAAGTGCTCACTCGACAGGCACATTTTTTATTGTAACGCCACGAAGAATTTTTCACACGCGAATTACATCCCTCTACGCTTGACTTGTTTTCGAACGATAGAAATAGATATAAGAAATCAAACGGGTGAGAGCATACCAAGCGAATTCCCCGTATTTTCGTAGGCTCGCCGTATCAGCGCGGACACGGTATCGGAAGTTTTCTCGGGGGACTATTTAGGCGGACATTTCTTTATTTGGCCGGTGCTTTACACGTTGTCGGAAAAGAAGCTTTACGCAATGGTATTAATATAATCGAGAACGTGAGGAATAACACCCCGTTGAAAACTGCAGTCAAAACCTGACTTAAAGAATCAGGAGAGAATCTTAAGAGGCGAGCCAGAGAAGAAATCAGTAAACTGATGAAGGGATCCGGATATAACTCGGCGACGAAGATTAAAAAGCTCCAGTTTCCCTTCGACAGACTCGGCGGTTACGTCGCTAAATCCGGCTTGCGTAAACGTAGTCGCGGCGACAAAAGGAGTTCTTCGAAATCATCGAAAACTAAGACGAGACGGAGAAATACCAGGACAAAGAAATCATCGAAGAAGAAGAAGAGTCGTGTAGCAGTAAGACGCGGTGGAGAAATCGCAAAACGTCGTGGTGTTAACAATGTAACACGAAACGTATCGTATCCGACATTTTCTCTTAATCATCGAAACAAACGCTCTCGACGAGACGAAAACTAAGCATGTCTTTTCCTCACACACATTCCAGCGAGTGCTTGAAGAGTGAGCTGGATCTCTTCTCATTACTTCCCACCCAAACCAGCATCGAAAGTTCGCAATGGATTTATTACAAGCCCGTCCCCATAGGACGACGTCCCCATAGAATTCGTCGTACCCGAACATGGAGAAGAATACATAGACCTCACTCACACCATGCTGTCGCTTCGCGTGCGAATAGAAAAGAACTCGCTGGCAGGAGTTCAAAGAGACGACGTCAAAGTAGGCCCCGTAACCATTTTCTGCATTCGTTGTTCAACCAAAACGTCGTATATTTCAATCAAAAACTCGTGTCGCTCCCGAACAACGCTTACGCCTATCGCGCATACATTTAGGCGCTATTATTTATACGCTACTCCGGCAAAAAGATCGCATCTAACTTCGGCCCTGTAGTATAAAGATACCACGCAGCATATGGACGCTTTATCAGGGGCAGAGGCGGGGCGAGAAAATGCCGGGCTAGAGTGGCGTACCACGTTTGTACGAGACGAACAAGCGATAGATCTCATAGGACATCTTTATTGCGACGTGTTCAATCAAGATAAATTCTTACTGAACGGAGTAGAAGTGCGGCTGCGGTTTGTTTGTTCGAAAGATTCCTTTTGTCTCATGGATGTTAATGGAACGTCGAAAATATATATTCTAGAAGCTAGTTTACTCATAAGAAGGGTTAAAGTAAATCCCGGAATATTGCTCGCCCAACCGAGAATGCTAAACAAACACACCGCCAAGTATCCTCTCACAAGAGTCGAAGTTAAATCTTTCATGATTCACCGCGGAGTTGTGGGCGAATCGCTGGATAATGTTATACTTGGACAATTACCAAAGCGAATAATAGTCGGTTTTGTCGATAATAAAGCATTTAACGGGGATAGAAAATTAAATCCGTTTAATTTCGACAATTTCGGCATAAATTTTTTCTCTATATATGTCGAAGGTAAACAAATTCTTAGTCAACCGTTACAGCCCGATTTTTCCCCCGCGGTACAACTCTACGTCGAGGCTTATCATTATTTTTGGGGACCGGTATCCACTTTTTGAACGAGGGTAATGGAATAACTAGAGAAGAATATTTAAACGGGTTTACTCTTTTCGCTTTCGATCTTACCCCTGATCTGTCCACCAATTGCGCGGGACATTGGAATCTCGTAAGACACGGCGCTTTACGGCTGGAAGTACGATTTGACAGAGCCTTCACTGCGACGATTAATTGTATCGTCTACGCAGAATTTGACAGTGTATTAGAAATCGAATTCTTTCGTCAAGACATTATAGATTACGCCGGCTAGGAAACAAACCCCCCACAGCTTCCCCCACCATCTTCTTGTCGGACGTCTGCGACTCTTTTGAAAAAATAGCTCTACCCTGGACTGGATTAGACATTTCTCCTCGAGAGCTTAACGCGGCAACTTGTGCGAAGTAAAAGATCCCGGCAAACGTTGGAAATAGGTGAATATGGAATTGGTCATCGACATGTAGGCTTTTCGGGATAACGACGATAACTTTACGGCTAAAGAAGTCGCCGTTGTCGCAGTTCACGCGGCATACACGGGGCACTGGATTTTACGACCGCAATATCCGTTTGACGCATTGAAGGAAAAGACAAGACAGCAAAATTACTGGCTCACAAAAAATTATCACGGGATCGAGTAGTGCGACGGAGAAACCGATCCGAAATATTTGTTGCAGCACTTGCGCGAAATATCCAGAAACGTCCGACGTATTTACACCAAAGGCAAAGAGAAAACGGATTATTTGCGTAATTTACTAAGGAGAGACGTATATAATCTCAAGGAAATCTCTCCCTCCTTCAAATATTTGCCATCGAGCAAGCGCGATATAAAGTGCATATCACGGCTATTATGTGACAGTGTAGGGCTCTGATTTTTATTGCGCGTTAAACAACGCCAATAAATTAAAAGAGTGGTTAAAACGCGCGAGAGCAGTGCAGGGGTAAAAACGGGGAGCAGAAGAAGTGGGAAGAGGTTGTGAAGAAGAAGAAGAAGGAGGAGGAGCAAGAGGAGGAGGAGGAGAAGAGGGACAGGCTCAGCAGCATCAGTGAAGTGAGCATGGAGTCGTCCGCCCATAGCGTAGATTTTTGCTATAATTTCTGCCCACCCCAAACAACAATCCCTTCGTCGGAGGAAGCCGCAAAGAGAACCGTCGAAGGAATACAAACATCGAAAGATAGAACGAGCGGCGAAATAACAGTGATCATATCCAAGGTAAATACTTGACATACGCCTCTATCCTGTCAAAATTAATTCGCTCGAAATTCTACAAGCGATTTAACAACTTGATGTTAGACACTCAGGTCTACCCAACCGACCGAGTAAGGTGTGGACGAGGTCGACGGCGATAGTCGCTAATACCTACAATCATGATCGTCCGGGACAACACTGGGTCGCCTTCTACGTCGATAAACATGGAACGAGTACATACTTCAACAGCTACGGGCTGCCCCCGATCGACTCCAGATTCCTTCTTTGACTTAGAAGAAATTCCATCATCCAACGATGGAACACTACCCGGCTCAGGGATATTCGGCACAAACTTGCGGACATTATTCTTGCGTGTTTCTTTATTATATGTGCCGCGGTTATAATCTTAATCAATTTATTAGCTTTTTTTATACCGATCAAGAGCGAAACGACCAAATGATTGTAAAATTATTCAATAAAATATTCTCTAATTATAAGCTTAAGTGCTCCATACTCCATACTTCTCAACATTACATTCAATACTGCACTTCCAAATGTACACGAAATAAGTAGAAATGTATTCATGATTGTATGTATAAATAAACGATAGACTTTTTCTTTTAAAAATATTTCTTTCTTCGTCCCCCAAAACCGAGACCAAACACCGCATACCCATAGCTGTCCAGACCTTCTTTCTCCTTCTCCATCTATCTCGCTCTTCTAACATTCGGCAAGCATCTTTTCGTCATAATTTTCCGGTAACGTCTTCCCCCTCAACTCTTCTTGACGTAAGCAACGATGCGGAGGAGGGCAGAAAGAACCAATTCCCGTGAATAACCATAGCTGACCACTAACGAACCAATAGATCCTCCTTACTCTTTACGAGGAGACATCTGTCGACTACCCTCTCCCGTTAGCTCCCTACCTTCGCCTAACATTCAGTAGGACCCTTTTCGTCTAAATTTTCCAGGTCGCACTTAGCATTCTCAGCTTCTCGACGTAGGCGACGAAGCGGAGAGACCCCCCAGGTAAAAACCAATCCACCTGAATAATCCCACCCGATTTACAGTGAGGGCGACATACCGTCCGCCTCCACTTCCAATATTAACAATTTTTTATTCCACATATTACCTCCTCCACCGAACCTGCAAAATTCCCCCATCATTCCATTCGGGACCTTCCTCCACTCTCGACTCATCCCAACCTATCCCCCTGGGACTCTTTCCCCATCCCTCGACACACTGGCGCCTGGTTTTACCCCCACCACCAAAAAATAGGTCACGCCCTGTCTCACGGAAGCTGTACATATACTATTCGCAGTATATCCACGATCATATTTCATAAAGTTTTTAAGAAGCAGTAGTTTCAGTTGGGAAATGATATATCATTTAATTAGCTTTGTACAACCCAATTATACTTACCTGACCTATATTCAGAAAAGGTAAATATATAAAAGAGTATATTAATTTGCCAATGGCACCTTTGTTAACAAGAATTCTAACAACGCAACAGTCGCCGGAAATATAATGGGCAAAAACGCAAAGAAAAACAAGGATTTATCCTTAACCAAGGAGACAAGTATGGATTGTAACCCAGATTCAGATACGATTTTGACAATCATAGGCGTCAGCAGTCGAACTATCGATAGACATACGGAGGCGAGAAAAAGAAAAATCTCTCCAGAAAGTAGTGTCTCACAGAACAAAGCAACTAAACACAAGGGCACAATAAACGAGGCTTCAACAACACCTACTCAAGAGGAAAATTTTTATGACGGATCATGTAGAGCTCCTTTTTATGTTTTGGTAAAGAAGATAACTGAAGCCCGAAGAAACCAGGGAAAATAAATATTGAGGTCTTCCGTTTTTTTCATATTCTTGCGCGCGATCACAGAGGGGGGCGCGCGAACGTAGCATGTAGGCAAGCGAGCCGAAAGGAGTCGAGAGCGCTCTCTTCGCGCGTAATCACGCAGCTGGTCTGACCATCCATTTCCGAACATCTCTGTATAGACTATGGAAGCTTAAATATATTTCGCAGTTTATCCAAATTACACGGCTTCAAGTTATTTTTCGATACACCTACCCTGACAAACTACAAAAATTAACAAGTGGCGACGAGGATGGGATTCTCGGATGTACGGGAATACGCGAAAGTGAAGTGGTTCTTGAGCTAACCTGCAAGTGTCGTTCAAGAAAAGCACGTGGTGTTACAGCAGTGCGTTTCGAACGGAAAGAGGAAACAGCATTTAGGAATTGAACAAATCTCGAGCGAAGTCTGAGAGATGATGGTGCAAACCGAACAAAGCAGTCAAATCGTCGTACAAAACGCTTTGCAGGTGGAATTTTACGATTCCAGTAAGAATTGGAAACGTTGGTTACAACGATTGGAGGGATCGTTCAAAGTATACAAGGTCCAGGCGGACGAACAAAAGGTCGCATACTTACTCCACTTTATCGGTACAACTGCATTTGAAACATTATGCGATCAATTAGAACCGGTGGATCTTTACATTAAGACGTACAAGGAGCTGTCGGATAAGCTGGGAACCTTCTACGCTCCAGAACCCTTGGAGATAGCAGAAAATTACAATTTTATGCAGAGAAAGCAATTAGCGGGGGAATCCAAAAAGATTTTCTTGCCGCCCTACAGAAGCTGAGTATCCACTGTAAGTTTGGAGCTTACCTGAATACAGCGCTAAGGAATCAATTCGTCTTTGGCCAAAGCAACCGTCGAAGCTCGGTTGTTGGAGATGAAGGATCTAACGCTGGAGAAAGCCGTCCAGATAGCAATCACGATGGAGCTAGCGGAAAAGGGAGCTTTACAAATATCTACAGATCAACCAGCGCAAGTGGATTCGTTACACTTCAACCAACAGAGGAAGACGAGCAAGATGCAACCGAAAGAAAAATTTTTAAGTTTGAATAAGAATAATAATAATGATAAAAAAAATAATACGTACAATGTAAATAGTAGAAATAATAGTAAATTTAATGTAAATATTTCCTGTTACAGATGTGGCAAAGGGCATTATGCTTCCAAGTGTGCTCTAGATAGGAATGTGAAGTGCCATAGCTGTGGAGGTAAAGGACACCTCAATAGTGTATGTTTCAAAGCAAAGAGCGCTTTAAATCAAGTAGAGGAGGTGCTGGTGAGTGAACCAGCTACAAATAAGCAACGTCGCGACTTTCTGCCGGAACAAGGCGGCTGTCGTGGTAAAATTTACACAACTTTACAGGTAAACAAAAGAAAGATCCGTTTTGAAATTGATAGCGGCTCGGCGGTCACATTAATATCAGAGAAAGACGCGCGTATGTTTCCATGTTTGGCAGTTAGGCCGACAAATCTTAAGTTAATCTCTTTTTGTAAACAAACGTTCACACCGTTAGGATACGTAATAGTAGAGGTTATGTTTAAGAATTCAACACATTGGTTGAATATGTATATAGTGAATACGGATCGACCTCCGTTGCTAGGTCGGGAATGGCTTACCCAGTTACTTACAAAAGATGAATTGAATCATTTCTATTTACAAAATGAAAATGTTTTTCAATTGAATTCGAGAAAAGGACATGAATTACAGAATTTGCTACATAAACATACAAAAGTATTCGAGTCGGGGTTAACAGCCATTAAACATTTACAAGCAAAACTCACATTAAAAAGTGATGCAAAACCTGTATACATTCGAGCCAGACAGGTGCCTTTCAAAATAATTCCACTTCTAGATAACGAAATTGATAATTTAGTTAAAGAAGATTTTAGAAAAAGTAGATTCTTCGGATTGGGCCACACCGGTAGTACCAGTACTTAAGAAGAATAATCGCATTCAAATATGCGGTGATTTCAGTATTACGATAAATCCAAACTTAGAAATCGATGATCATCCGTTGCCATCTGTAGAAGAATTATTCGCGATCGTTGCGGGTGATAAGGAATTTACAAAAATCGATATAAAAGAAGCTTATTTACAATTAGAAGTTCGACCGGAGGATAGACATCTCCTTACATTAAATACACATAGGGGATTATACCGTTGCAAACGACTCCTTTATGGAATTGCTTCAGCACCAGCTATCTGGCAGAGAACCATGGAGAACATTTTGAAAAGCATTCCTGGCGTGGCGGTATTTTTAGACGACGTAGTCATTACAGGTAAAAACGATGAAATACACTTACAAAGAGTGAATACAGTTCTTGAAAGACTTTCTTATTACAATTTACGAATTAATGTAGAGAAAAGCGAATTTTTCAAGGAAGAAATTAATTATTGCGGCTACATTATAAACGAAAAAGGAATACACAAAGATCCAACGAAGTTGGAAGCAATTAAAGGAATGTCAAAACCTACAAATTTGACAGAATTACGTGCGTTTATTGTATTTGTTAATTATTACGGTCGATTCATACAAAATTTAAGTAGAATACTGTATCCCTTAAACAAATTGTTAAAGAAAAATGAAAAATTTGTATGGAATGGGGATTACGATTTAGCTTTTACAGAAGCAAAGAAAGAGTTTTTGAAGGAAAACTTTTTAGTACATTACAATAAAAACTTACCTTTAGTGTTAGCTACGGATGCAAGCGCATACGGAATAGGGGCGGTGTCGTCCCATATATTTCCGGATGGGATTGAGAGACCGATCCAATATGCGTCGCAAACGTTGACTGACACGCAAAGAAAATATTCGCAAATAGACAAAGAAGTTTACGCAATAATTTTCGGATTAAAGAAATTTTATCAATATCTATATGCGAATAAGTTTACGCTGATAACCGATCATAGACCATTAACGCAAATTTTCTCTCCGCACAAAAGTTTGCCCTTATATAGTGCTATGCGTATGCAACACTATGCAATTTTTTTACGCGGATTTAATTACACAATTAAATATAGAAAAACTGCATTACATGGAAACGCAGATGGTCTGTCAAGGTTACCCGTAAAAAGTTCGAGAGGAAGCGAATATGATGTAATAGATGTTTTTCAATTAGAAACTATAAATACTTTACCGATTACGATGAAAGAATTAAGAGATTGTACATATAGAGATCAAGAATTGAAAACATTATTATTAGCATTACAAAATGATACAAATTTACCCGGAAAGGATAGATAATTTACCAATAGAGGAATTTTCAATTCAAAAAGGTGTTATCCTTAGAGGGCACCGAACCGTAATTCCTAAAATATTACGTAAATGAATACTTGAGGAACTACATACAGGCCATTTTGGAGTAAACAAACTGAAAAATTTGGCAAGAAGGTATTGTTGGTGGCCAAACATGGATAAAGAAATAGAAAAAGTAGTCACAAATTGTGCTGCTTGTAACCAATTCAAAAAGAATCCGATCAAGATCAAACATGTTTGGGAACCAGCTGAAAATCCATTTCAAAGAATTCACGTGGATTTTGCTGGACCTTTTAAAGGACACAATTTCTTTATTCTAGTGGACTCATACACAAAATGACCGGAAATTCACATTATGAAAGATATCAAGGTTAAGTCTACGATAAATAAATGTTAAGAAATTTTCGCCACATTCGGAATTCCTCAAATACTTGTTTCTGATAACGGAACTACATTCAAATCGAAAGAGTTCCAAGAATTTCTGAAGGAAAACGACATAGTTCATAAAACTACAGCACCGTATAATCCGGCTACAAATGGTCAAGCGAAAAGATACGTACAAATATTGAAAACTGCGTTAAATAAAATGAATTGTAATACAGGTAGATTGCACGAAAATGTACAGAAATTGTTAAACCAATATAGAATAACACCGCAAACTACAACCGGTAAATCACCTTCAGAATTAATTTTAAGCTATAAAATTAGAACACGATTAGATTTTATGAATCCGCTTAAGACTTACAAAAACTTACAAAATTCAAATTTGAAATCTGATGAAATGTGGCGTAATTTCGAGGAAGGAGAGAGAGAGTGGGTGCGAGAAATTATAATGGTAGTATTAAGTGGAAATTCGGTAGAATAAAAAAGAAATTAGGCTACTTACATTACGAGATATTATTAGATAATGGCCAAACATGGAAGCGTCACGTAAACCAGATTTGTAAAATAGGGGAAAATACATCCCAAGTAGATCAGAGGGTAATAGAGTATGACTCTGGCTCTATTTTAGAGGAAGAGCATGAAATGCCACCACCTCATTCGGAGGATTCCGAGAGATCGGAACCACAGCAGTTAGTTCACGAGGAACAAATTACACACGAAGCAAATGCCCCGATGCCACATCAACCGGGCGAAACGCCACCACGACGTACCTCGATAGCTGTAAAAAGGGTACGTGAAAGTTCCGAAGGAACGCCCGACGAAGCACGCCGGAGTCCTAGAAGAAAAAGAAGGAAACCTTACTATCTTAGAGATTACGTACGGCAGTAAGTTTTTTGTTGTGCGAAGGAAGAGTGTTGAGGTCTTCCGTTTTTTCATATTCTCGCGCGCGATCACAGAGGGGGGGCGTGCGAACGTAGCATATAGGCAAGCGAGCCGAAGGGAGTCGAGAGCGCTCTCTTCGCGCGTAACCACGCAGCTGGACTGACCGTCCGTTTCCGAACATCTCTGTATAGACTATGGAAGCTTAAATATATTTCGTAGTTTATCCAAATTACACGGCTCCGGGTTATTTTTCAATACACCTACCCTGACAAACTACAAAAATTAACAATAAGGAAACATCATCCTTAAAAATCGCTAGAATATTATATAAATCTAACATCAGATATAAGGTTTGCAACTCCCACAGTAAGAACATTTGGAAACTGGCATTCGAATCCAGAACAGATGCCAATAATGTTGTGAACAATCCGTACCTTAAGAAAAAGGGTATGGATGCATTTATTCCAAGATCCATGTTATACCACAAGAGAGTAATAACTGGAATTCCCTTAGACGTCACTATGGAGGAAATTACTGAAATCAATACGATTAATAAAAATTTGAAGGTATCTAACGCATTTAGGCTAAAGAAAAAGGACAAATCAGAGGGCAAACGGGTTGATTCGGCCACTGTGTGCGTAGAATTCAAAGGTCAATTCATACCAGATTCGATTATTATATGGAAAACTATAGTTCAAATCAAATCATATTTCTCATTTGTTAGGATTTGTTTTAACTGTGGCCGATTAGGTCATATAGCCAAAATGTGTAGAAATTCCAAATGTTGTCTCAATTATGCTGAAGTCCATGACACAGAGAGAGGAAATTACGATGCCAAGAAGAAATGTGTTAATTGCAGCGGAACTCACTCCGTAATGGATAGAAACTGTCCTGCAATCAAGAAAAGAAGAACTATAATAAGACGCATGGTATCAGACAATATCTCTTTTCAAGAGGCTAGCAGGCTTATCAAGGGAAATACGGATAACCTGAATCTCAACCAAAAGGATATCGTCCCACTAGTCAATAACTCCAACTACTCTGTACTACCGAGATCCAAGAATCTGCATACCTTTACGAAAATAGTTAAGGGCGCTCCACCCCAAACAAACTCTACAATAAATAATATCACTGAAATAATGGAAAAAATCTTAGGCACTTTTTTAACTAATTTAACCAATCTTTTATCAAGTAAGATTAATATTACAATACCAGAGGTCCAAAACCTTATAAAATTGTAAAATTATTAACTATCTATACGTATATAATGGCTTCTACAAAAATTAAAATTATATAGTGGAATTGCAAAAATATAATTTTCAAAAGATAAGAAATTACGAAAATGTCAACCAGTACTGATATATTTTTATTTTCAGAAACTTAACTAATGGAAGAAATGTTCTTTAACATTCGACATTTTGATATAATAAGGAAGGATCGACTGCACAAAAAGGGAGGAGGAGTAGCGATAAGGTTAAAAAAAGGTATTAAATACACTATTCTCGACAATTTATATGATTGCGAAGGTAGATTGGAAGTTTGTGGGATTCGCCAGTATCTCGGGGATAACGATTTCTCTCTAGTTAATTTAAATTTAATTTTAAGGGAATTTTAATTCAAGTAATAATATTTGAAATAATAAATAAGTAATAATAATAATATATAAGTTATTTATAATAGATAGAAATAAAAATAAATAAAAACACTCATTAAAAAAATATATATATATATTACTCACCTCCGTAAGCAAACTTGGATCTTACGAATTATGAAGCAAGCACCTAACTCACGAAGCCAACTGCACTGGTTGAAAGTACAGTTACCGGGAAGGCTCATATGGCGCGCCGCGGCGCGCTTCGGATATGGCCAATTTTCACAAATTTATTACTCCGATCTCTTATCATGCTACAAACCTCCCAGGACTCCATTGATAATGGCAGCTTCTTGGGAAAAATTTTTCAGTCAATTTCGGGGTAGAGTTATTATGGGCGGCGACTTCAACTCCCATCATGAGAGTTGAGGGATTATACTATCTGTCGATCCGGGGAAAACCTGGCGGAGATCCTGAGTTTTTTTTATTTGGTGGTGGCAAATAATGGTTTATTTCACATTTTTCGATACCATTCATAAAAAAGAATCGATCCTAGACCTTACAATTTGTGACTATCAAACAAATCTAGAAATTACTTGGGAGGTAGACAGGGACCTGCACAGTAGTGATCACTATCCAATAATTATGGAGTTTGGTAATAGACTCCGATCATACAAAACTTTCAAATCTTCCAATAGATTGCATACTAAGACTACAGATTGGAGTAAATTCTAAGACTCTATAAATGCATCACTTGAATCATCGGAGTATAACAAAAATAACTTCCGTGATTGTTCAAGTAGGTATATAGCTTTCATGAAACTAATTAGGAATTCACAAGGGGAAGACCAGGTGACTCACCTTGAGATTTCGACCCCAATTTTTTTAATTATTCTGGAGATGAAAAAAAAAGATACGTGTCCAGGCGTTTGATTGAATAGGCCTTAGTTTCGGAGTAATAAATTTGTGAAAATTGGCCATATCCGAAGCGCACCGCGGCGCGCCATATGAGCCTTCCCGGTAACTGTACTTTCAACCAGTGCGGTTGGCTTCGTGAGTTAGGTGCTTGCTTCATAATTCGTAAGATCCAAGTTTGCTTACGGAGGTGAGTAATATTTTTTTTTTTTTTTTTAATGAGTGTTTTTATTTATTTTTATTTCTATCTATTATAAATAACTTATATATTATTATTATTACTTATTTATTACTGGGTGTACAACTTAATTCGGTCCGTTTTTTTGCTTTAAAAACGCATTTATTTGAATGATAAAATGAATTAATACATTATTGAAAATATTGTCCATCGCTAGCCACTACTTTTTCCCATCTTTCTGGCAATTTAAGGATTCCGTCGCGGAAGAAGCGTTCATCTTTTGAAGCCAAGAATGAATCGAGCCAATTTTTGATACCTTGTTCTGAAGTAAAGTGTATTCCAGTCAAAGCGTTCTGCATCGATCGAAACAAATGGTAGTCGGAAGGGGCAAGGTCTGGGCTATAAGGCGGGTGAGTCAGAACTTCCTGTCCGCTATTTTCCAAATAGTTTTTAACCGGAACAGCAACATGAGGCCGAGCGTTGTCATGGTGAAAGATTATGGACTCGTGTCTGGTCGCATATTCTGGACGTTTTTCGGCTATAGCTCGCTTTAAACGGATCAATTGTCGCCTGTAGAAGTCTCCCGTGATGGTTTGACCAGGTTTTAGCAGCTCATAGTGGATCACACCCTTCTGATCCCACCAAATACAGAGCATTACCTTGGCATCATGGATATTCGGCTTCGGCGTTGATGTTCCCGGTTGGCCGGGCTTTACATACGATTTTTTGCGTTTCGGGTTGTCGTAGTGAATCCATTTTTCGTCCCCGGTAATGATTCGATGCAGAAAAGACTTCTTTTTGTACCGTTCAAGCAACATTTCGGACATGCAAAATCGTCGTTCGATATCTCTCGGTTTCAATTCGTATGGGACCCAATTTCCTTGCTTTTGGATGTATCCCGCGGCTTTGAGTCGTTTCGAAATAGCTTGTTGAGTAACTTCCAATGTTCTTGCGAGCTCTTTTTGCGTTTGACACGAATCTTGATCGAGTAATGTTTCTAATTCTTCATCTTCAAACTTTTTCGGTTGACCCGAACGCTCTTTGTCTTCAACACTAAAATCACCACTTTGAAATCGTCGAAACCATTCTCTGCAAGATTTATCCGACGGTGCAGATTCACCATAAACTTCCACAAGCATTCGATGCGCTTCAGCTGCACTTTTCTTCCAATTGAAACAGAAAATCAAAACTTCCCGCAAATGGTGCTTATTTGGAACGAAACTCGACATTTTCAACGCAGTAAAAATTAAACTTGTTGTGCAAAACTCAAAGGCTTGTAAACAATATTTGGTTGACAGATGTTGACACTTCACGATACAGCAAAAATCAGCTGTCGCCGTCAACCATTTATAGCACCTAGAGCCATCTTTTGAAAACGGACCGAACCAAGTTGTACACCCAATATTTCAAATATTATTACTTGAATTAAAATTCCCTTAAAATTAAATTTAAATTAATGTTTAGAATGTGATATTAAATTAAATTTTTTATTTCAAAAATTTGCATACTATATCAATATCATCAAAATAAATAAAAATAAATAAAAACACTCATTAAAAAAAAATTATTGCTCACCTCCGTGA
>NW_022639642.1:251845-253898 GCF_010583005.1 Odontomachus brunneus
AACACTCATTAAAAAAAAAATTATTGCTCACCACCGTGAGCGAACTTGGATCTTACGAATTATGAAGCAAGCACCTAACTCACGAAGCCAACTGCACTGATTGAAAGTACAGTTACCGGGAAGGCTCATATGGCGCGCCGCGGTGCGCTTCGGATATGGCCAATTTTCACAAATTTATTACTCCAAAACTTAGGCCTATTCAATCAAACGCCGGGACACGTATCTTTTTTTTCATCTCCAGAATAATTTAAAAAATTGGGGTCGAAATCCCAGGGTGAGTCATCTGGTCCTCCCCTTGTCAGTTGAATCTGCCACGTTTTCCAACAATTTTAACCACAAACAAAAGAATTGTAAATTTTTTAAGTCTAAATCTATTTCCCCAGCTCCGTGGTGGGATCATGAATGTGAAAAATTAATAAAAATCAGAAAAGCATCTTTGTTAAAATATAAAAGCACTAAAACTAGAGAGGACTTCCTTAACTTTAAAAAAGCAGAGGCTACTTGTAGAATTAGACTCAAAACAAAAAAAAGGAGAGCTTTAAAAAATTTTATAACTCCATGAGGAAAGATACTAATCCGAAATTGATTTAGAACACGGTCAAGGGATTTAAAAACAGATATACCGCTACTAACTCTAATAATCAATACAGTCCAATTAAAGAGGATGTAGTTAAGAGAATGTTATTGAATCTATTTCCCCCTTGGGTACAAAAGGAAACTATTTCGCTAAAAGATTACAATTTTGATCCCTTTTTGGATCTGGCCTTTACCATGGAAGAACTGACATTTGTTGTCCAGAATTTAAGAAAGAACTCTAGTATAGAGTATAGAGCCCGGGTATAGACAAAGCGGATTACATTGTAATAGGGTCTCTACTCGAGGCGGGTCTGACTTATCTTCTGGATATATATAACGAAATTTTTAGTAGTCAAAGTTTTGTCAAAGAATGGAACAAATATATTATGTTCTTTATCCCAAAAAGCGAAGTTAATAAGTTCAGGCTAATCTCTCTGGCTTCTTGTGTATTTAAAATCATGGAAAAAATAGTATACAATAGGCTTAACTGGTGGTTGGAATACTATTCTAAATTCAATCCCTCACAATATGGTTTTCGAAAAAATAAATCGTATATAGATAATTTGTCAATACTATATACTGCGACGATACTCGCGAGCGGAACTTCTCGCGAGCGACGGCAAACAGTCGCCTGTTCGCCTCGTCGTCAAATTGCCGTCGGCTCCCGGACACGCCACAAAGATTTCCGCGAGAGTTGGGCGCCAGGTACGGAAAGGCCGCACCACCTCGATAAACGCGAGAACAAATAATGAACACAAAAGAAGTGCGTGTCCCGGAACCGTCGGGACCGGTAGCTCTATTTAATTTAAGTCGGAGACGGGATGGGTTAGGAGGCGAAATCACTAAACTCGATAACGGTAATAAAGAGACGTTTATTTGTGGACTCTCGCACGTCCCGATAGTTAAAGTACGCGAGACAATATAATTCGCGAGACGGTACACTTCGCGAAACGATACACTAAGCCCGAGGACGCTTTCCTCGGGCGAGCCTTCTTTATCCGCGCGACCACTCCGCGGACGAGACACGACGATACGATACGCGGTACAAAGAAATTCGGAGCAGATGGTTGATCTTACAATTACGGTGGCGACCCTTGCGTCGGCGGCGGTGTCAGCGGTGACGGTAGCGGCGGCGGTCCTCCTTCTCTTGCTCTCTCTCTTCTCTCTCTCTCCCTCTCCCAGTTCTCTCTTGCTCCGCTCACTCTCTCTCGCTCCGCTCGCTCCTTCGCTCACTTCGCTCTCTCTCTCTCTCTCTCTCTCTCTCTCTCTCTCCGCACTCTCTCACTCCTCTCTCCCTCTGCTCTCTCTCTCTTCGCTCTCTCTCTCTCGGCTCTCTCTCTCTCACACGCGATACTGGCTCGGTCTATTTTCCTACGTCTGAGCGCGGCGGTAGTCGCGGTAAGGCTAACAGCTGATCGGCTCTGGGAGGATCACGTATCCTCGTGGATCCTCCCTCGTCGCTACCCCCCTCGTCCTG
>NW_022639642.1:254093-254575 GCF_010583005.1 Odontomachus brunneus
CTCTCTCTCTCTCGGCTCTCTCTCTCTCACACGCGATACTGGCTCGGTCTATTTTCCTACGTCTGAGCGCGGCGGTAGTCGCGGTAAGGCTAACAGCTGATCGGCTCTGGGAGGATCACGTATTCTCGTGGATCCTCCCTCGTCGCTACCCTCCCTCGTCCTGGGGTGGTCGGGAATCGGCAGATCTCGGTACCATTGTCTCGAGACGCTTCTCGTCTCGAGACGTTGTTGACATCGGGAGTTCGCTTGGTTGTCTCTCCCGGCTCTCCCGTTTTTTCCTGCCGGGTTTCTCGTGACGGCTGCTTCGCTGAAAGTAAATACAGCTGATCCGTCTAAACGCGATACTGTATTGTAACTACGATACTTTCTCAGCAATAGAATATTTTCTATTGCTGAGCGCCCGATAATTCGCGATAATAATTTTTCGTCGCCAAAGTACGAGAGTGCGATTCACCTGATGGAGGGCTCCGCTCGTTGTCGTC
>NW_022639642.1:254585-256380 GCF_010583005.1 Odontomachus brunneus
TGGCGCCTCCACGGCTGCCACGTCACAATACAAATATTCTTAAATCATTTAAGAAGGGGAAAGCCACTTCGGTCATATTCCTAGACATAAAATCAGCATTTGATAACGTTTTATGGGACATTTTAGTAATGAAGATGAAATTATTAAGTATTTCACCATGCACAATTAGCTTTATCCAGAATTCCATAGCACAGAGAGAGGTCCATTGTCGATTCGGGAAAATAGACGAGATATGTTTGACTTTTAAGGGCTTATCCCAGGGCAGCGTATTAAGCCCAATTCTTTTTGTTATCTATATGAAAGACTTGGAAAATCTTAACTCGGATAATTGCGTAGTGCTTTAATATGCAGACGACGTTTCAATTTTTACGGATACCACTTCCCTGAAGAGAGGAATTTCCCTTCTTGAAAAAGTAACGAATATGGCTATTAGTATTTTAGATACTGTAGGTCTTACGCTCTCCCCTGAAAAATCCAAATTTTGCGTTTTTAAAAAGACTTCCGACAAAAAGACTCGAAATTCTCTTAGTATAAATTTAGGAGGGGACCTAATACCACTTTCTTCTTCAGTTAAATTTCTGGGTATGACTTTATCGTCCACGTTAAAATGGGACCTACATATAAGCTTAATCTGGCAGAACTGTCAAACTTCCATAAATATCATAGATAGCCTCAGACGTACGTGGTGGGGTACTGATCCGAATGTGCTTTTAAGATTGTATAAGACATTAATTAGATCCAGATTAGAGTATGGCGAGTTTTTATTGCATGGTCTTAGTAAACAACTGGAAGACAGATTGATTAAAATACAACTAAAAGCTTTAAAGTTGGCCTTGGGTTTGAGAAGATCTACACCGAGCAATATTATATTATCAGAGGCAGGCGAACCCCCTCCAGTGTTGAGATACAATTATCTTTGTAGGAAATTCCTAACTAAGACACTTTCCTTAGAAGGCCATCCTATTAACTTATACTTGGAACAACTTATAGACCTATACAAGGGTCAAGCATCATTAAGTTTGTTCGTTTTACTTGCACTTTTTGAACTTTTGCACTAAGTGTACTAATGCGTTCGGTTACTACTAATGACGTCATAAAAACTGTTCGTTTTACGAGTGCACTTGCATTTTACACGATACTCCTTGCACTTGGTCCGAAGGAAATACACGAGTACAAGAGCAACAAATGACAAAAGAAAAGCGGGAATATATGAATCTCACCGCGGACGTATCTCCCGGCTTTTAATCTTCTATTGCTTTTCGAATAACATTGATCTGAGGCAACGTGCTGATTGACTCTCGCAACGAGCCAACATAGGAGCACGTAATAATCCAGCGAAAAGAAGCAAACGAAAACAAGCATTGTGTGCTGCTAAAGAAGTATAAAAAGAAGAAAAAGAAATGGAAATATGCAAGTAGAAATACATAAAACGAAAATTGTATAAGTATAATGTCATTTAGATAAGAAGCTTCAACTTTATTTTGTTAATTATTAATAGGAAGAACAAAACGTGGCTGGATAACAACAAATGAAGCAGGAGCTTTATTAATAGATTCTGATGGATATGTACAGGATGTTGCATCAACATACAGATCAGTACGACGGGTCACCTGCCCGTTAGGCGCTTGGCCGGTAATGCAGGACCGATAATGCGGGCCTTGCCGATATAATTATATGCCTACTTTATCCAATGAAATGTGCAATGTTTCTAATTATCACGATCGTAACGGATATATATATATATATATATATATATATATATATATATATATATATATATATATATATATATATA
>NW_022639642.1:256390-256870 GCF_010583005.1 Odontomachus brunneus
ATATATATATATATATATATATATATATATATACACGGAATAATTAAAATTAATAAAAGGATAAATAAAACAAAATATTTTTTGCTCAACATAAGTTCTTAATTTTTTCCTGACGTTAAACTATTTGATAAAAATTAGAGATTATAGAGAGATAATACAGAAACAGTTATAAGTCTCATATTGTGTATTCCATCTCAGAGATAGCTCTTGCAAAATAATTAATCGACCGGAAACGAAATTAATGATCGCAACTTAACCGATGACAACTATTAAACTTTTTATACTCTTTTTAAGGTGAAGATTCAAACGTGAATGAGAATATTATCATACAAAATAATTAGTGAAAATATTGCCACTGCATTATCGATCCTGCATTACCGGCCACGCTTGCCATACGGGTAAGCAACCTGTCGTACTGATTTGTATGTTGACGCAACATCCTGTACATGCTCATTAGTAATAAGAATATCATGTGTCACA
>NW_022639642.1:256880-259480 GCF_010583005.1 Odontomachus brunneus
ACGTAAGAGTGGATATTTCATTCAATCTTCGAGTGGATTCTGATAAGCGCATCGATTATAGTGAAAATATTCTTACTCTGCGACTCAAAATGAAAAAATCACTTTATTTGAGTGAAATATTATTTACATTTTAATCTTTCACTCATGTAAAATGAACTTTCAACTCTAAATCGCCGAATAAATAGTTTTCACACTAATCGCTCGAGAAGCAATATTCTTATTCTATTTTTGGAGTGAATTTTTACTTCAAGAAATTTAGAGAGTAATGTGCTTGCAACTTAATCCCAATACAGAGAGCCCGAAATTTTTTATAAAAGTTGATTGTTTGAATTACGTACGATTAAAGGCTGGATACCAAGAGCAACGACTCACGCTAGTTGCACGTGCCGTGACAGGCAGTTGGTTTAAAACCCAAGTGTTTACCTTCGTTTGGCCTTTAATCGTGACTACACATCGCGAATAACACAACATAAGCGAGCTAACGTACTACATCTTTTCAGTTCAATTCAGTACATGACTCCGAGCAGAGCAGTTCTGCTTCAACGCCAGTCATCAACTACATCTCTTCTCTCTCTCTAAATGACATCCTAAACACTCACTCTCCTTCTATATCTCGCATCCTACATGTCTTTGTGTCATTGTGTTTATTTCGTGAGTGTAATTCGTACAGTCGTTTGATGAATATTCATCAAAGTATCGCGTGATATTATCATAATATCATTAGTATAAAATCGAACAGAGATTTATGTAAAATTGACGATACCGTGTAAAAGAGTGAGCAATTGTAAGGCATTGAGAGTTGTAAATCAATAAAGGAAAGTTGTAAACCAGTAAAGGAGAATTGTAAACTAATAAAGGGATATAAGACACAAAATCCACAAGGTAAGGATGTTAAATTATTTATTGTACACAACATTTTAAATTGTAACAAAACTTTTAACGAAATTATATAAAATTCGAAGACTAAATATGAATACTAAACGTAATAAAATATATTAATATGATAATTTTTATTTACAGGATGTGCTCGAAATATCCTCCACTGTGCTCTACACATAAAACAATTTGTCGCAAAATACTTTGGCGTACTCTGGACAAGATTGCTGGAGAAATATTTGCAGCTGCAGTTTGGATACAATTAATTAAATAAATCGTACAATTAATTAAATTGATACAATTAATACAATCGATACAATTAATTAAATCGTCTCTATTAACTGGTACTGTTTGGTACACTTGATCTTTAATATATCCCCACATAAAAAAATCTAGTGGTGTAAGATCTGGTGACCGCAGTGGCCACTCTTGGAGATTGCTATATATTCCAATCCATCTATCTGGAAACTTTCTATTTAATACGTTACGAGCTGCAACCGAAGTGTGGACAGGATGCCCATCTTGTTGAAAAATTATATTTGCCCGTAAGTCTACACATTTTCCAATAATTCCGCCAATGTTTCGTCTAAAAATGCTGCATACTTCAGCATTAACGTGAATGTGCTGCGGAAAAAAATACGGTTCAATGATCTTATTTTCCACAACGCCCATCCACACATTGACAGAATATTGTCCCTGGACGTGTATTTCTTTTACACAATGAGGATTCTCTTCTGCGTAATGATGCTCATTGTGTCTATTTATTCGGCCGTCACTACGAAATGTACACTCATCTGTCCATAAAATATTTTTCAAAGACGCATCATTTTCTACATTTTCACCGTCAATCTGAAAGACAATGATATAAAATAATATATTCATTATATGTTTATTGTTTCTTATGCAAATGATTCAGTGCCTTTTATATTTACTTGCTCTAAAATCCAATCACAAAATGCCTCTCGGCGAAGCAAATCTGCAAGGAATAACCTTTGAGTTGCATGTCTTTTAAAAGGATGCCATTCAAGGTTATTTTTAAGAATTCGATGCACTTTTGTGTGCGTCATATTTAACTCACACGCAACAGCACGCGTGCTTGTGTGCGGATTAGCCGTCACTGCTCTCCTCACCGCATTTATATCATCTTCAGAGCGTCGGGGAACAGACAGTGGCCGCGTAGATGCATGTAAGATGCCATTATTGCATATTCTTTCATATAATTTATGAAAAAAACCATGTTTTAGATGTCATCTCTGCGGGAAGCGTACAATATTGCGGCTTGCCGCTGATTTTTATAATATTCGCCATACCCTAGTAATATATCTGCCAGCTCTTGGTTCTCATACCGCACATGCTCCATCGTTAACCATACTAAACGTAACTACACTTTTCACCCTTGGCAACACTTGTTGATTAATTGTCAAATGTTCATCTCTGCGTTTGTCAAATGTTTCTTCCGCGCTACCAGTATCCTCAAACACGTATTATACGAGGTGAATATTATATACCGGAACACCTGAATATCTTGAAAACAAAGCGTTGTATAAAAAAATGTTAAATACAAAAGTTGTAGAGTTTAAAAAGATCTATTTTATGATATTAGCAGTTTGACCTTGAGTTGCGTCATAAAGATCAGGTCAAGGTCACAATGATGTTTTTAAATGGATACCCCCATTTTTTATTGTATATTCTTGTAGCTTATCTCGAGAGCTTTCCAAAACACT
>NW_022639642.1:259868-259959 GCF_010583005.1 Odontomachus brunneus
TATGACTAGCGCGCGATATATGACTTACCTTGCTTTTCACTGCTGTTAAATTTTTTTAATTCTATTAAAATTTGTAACACTAATAAAATAA
>NW_022639642.1:260625-265132 GCF_010583005.1 Odontomachus brunneus
TCTTACGATCCCAGTGGCAATATTTTCACTAATTATTTCGAATAATAATATTCTCATTCACGTTTGAATCTTTACCTTGTAAAGAGTATATAAAAAAAGTTTAATAATTGTCACCGGTTAAATTGCGATCATTAATTTCGTTTTCGGTCGATTCATTATTTTGCAAGAGCTATCTCTGAGATGGAATACACAATATAAGGCTTATAACTGTATCTGTATTATCTCTCTATAATCTCTAATTTTTATCAAAGAGTCTAACGTCAAGAAAAAAATTAAGAAATTATGTTGAGCAAAAAATATTTTGTTTTATTTATCCTCTTATTAATTTCAATTATTCTGTGTGTGTGTGTGTGTGTGTGTGTGTGTGTGTGTGTGTGTGTGTGTGTGTGTGTGTGTGTGTGTGTGTGTGTGTGTGTGTGTGTGTGTGTGTGTGTGTGTGTGTGTGTATTATCCGTTACAATAGTGATAATTAGAAGCATTGCACATTTCATTGGATAAAGTAGGCATATAATTATATCGGCAAGTCCCGCATTATCGGTCCTGCATTACCGGCCACGCGCGCCTAACGGGCAGGTGACCCATCGTACTGATCTGTATGTTGACGCAACACCCTGTACATTGCGAAATTGAAGGTATTGTGAGATTATTTCTCTCTTTTTGTATTGCTGTAAGATAAGCCGCGGATAGCTGCTCTGCTGTCCAGTACGAAGCAACTTATCCCACAGTACAGGTGACCGAACGTGAATAATGAACACTAATGAGAACACTCAACAATTATTTATTATACCGTACAGTTCCTCTTTGCTCCTCAGGCTTAGTCCGACAAAGTCATACAATGGAAGTCTCTACTAACGCGTACACACTTGCACGTGCTCGACTCGTGCTTCACGAATGTACTAATAATAAATGTAATAAGACCGCACCTCTGATCGTTATTACTCTAATGTCCCAACGAGACTATATCTGACTAGATACGCGAACGGATTCCGTATCCACAGCGTTAATTCGCCTTTAACTAAATTGGTTTATCACCTGACCTTAACCGGCCCACAAAACCGGAGCTCTTAGCTCTCTTCGCTACTCGCAAGACTCTCCTCGATCTTCTCCTCTCGCCTTCGTCTCTAGCTACCTATTTAAAGTATCGGCGCGAAGGAGAGGGAACCTCAGTTCTCGCCACGACATGAAGCTTTACTCTAACGTTGTTAGATGTCGCTACATATTCTAATTTCTTACAGTATGTAATGTATAGTCTTATATCCCAGCAAACATCAAATAACATATTCTGGTATATCATTGACGTTAAAGACGTTATTAGTGCGTCATTAAAACATCACTTGACATCATCGTGTTAACTGAGACCATATTAACCTCCCAGTAAGCAATTTGACAACAGCTTAGTGACAGATTCGAGCAGGATCTGTCGACAGATCCATAGTCATCTATGTCCGCAATCTGCTGCTATTTTGTCGACAGAACCTGGTGGCAGAATATAGTATAATAGTAGATTGATAGCAGAAAACGAGCAGAATCTGCAGCATGTCCCATTTAAATATATTGAAACGACAAACTCTGCTTGATTTCTGCTGGTTCTGTCAGTCTATCATCATATTCTGCTATCAGATCCGGCAGGATTCCTGCTGGATTTCTGCTACCAAACTTGTTGACAGAATCTATAGCAAATCCTGTGCAAAATCTGTTTTCACAGGTTTGGCTATCTGGGCTATCTGGCTATATTAATATCAACGGAAAGTAACATACAATTATATTAACGTTATTTCTCATACAGCAATATAACTATTATATACAACATATATTATATTTACATTGCTGAGAGAGAAATAATAACAATAATGTAATGTTACTTTTTGTTGGTGCATCAACGAACATGTTTACATGTTTACTGCGAATTAATTATAATAAAATATATAATATAATGAAATTGTATGGGAATATATCTTTTTGTACTTATTTATGTATTTATGTATTATTTTATGTATTTATTTGTTTAGATGGGAGACGATTCAAAATAAAAAGTGATGAAGTAGACCTGTCTGATACCTTACAGTTTAATGTGGATGGAACAGATGTTATTATTAATTTACCTAAAGCAAGCAATGAAACAGATCATATGAATGAAATAGATCAGACTATACATATATCAAATAAAGAAAATGTAGAAAATGAAGATCCGATAGAAAAAGTTAACTTTACATGGAATGATGTAACAACAAAATTGTTTTTAGAAATATATAAACGTAAAAAAAAACCTCGTAAACACAAGAAAAATCAAAACTTTTAAAATTTTATGGAAAAATATAGCAGAGGATATGGGGCGTAAAGGTTATTCTGTAATTCCTTTGCAAATTGAAAACAAATTGAAGTCTTTATTACGCTCATATAAAAACTTAATGAGCAATAATAAGAAAACTCGCCGTGAAAGAAAAACGTGTAATTTTGAAGCGTAAGTAACTCCTAATATTTTATGTTATATAAATAATCTAAAGCAATGCATAATAAGACTATTTTTCACATTACAGTGAATTAACTGATATGTTCGGAAAAAAACATAATATAGCACCACTGGCGTTATCAGGTAGAACTGGCTTGTTGCTTAGAGAACCGCAGTTTTCTGATGCACAAAATGATATATAAATATCATAAAATATTTATAAATGAACTATACATAGTTATATGTTTTAAATGAAACATTTTATAACACAGATTGTACAACTCGATAAATAATAATGAAGAACCTACTAATACGGTATTAGAAATATCAGCAGTATAACCGGAGCTAGAAACTTCAAATGATATTCCATATATTATAAATGAAAAGAGATCTTCACAAAAAACGAAATGTAAAATTGGTTCAACAGCAGAATATTTAAAGAAATGCCAACTCGCTTTGGATACATATATCTCAGAAATAAGATCTGAAAGACAAAATAACGAAAACATTCAATTACAAATACTTGAAGAATATAAAAATATAAGAAAAATTCAAGAAGATTTTGTTAAATGTGCAAAAGAACAGTGGGCTATAAATAATGCACGACAAGTTGAAAGAAATAGAATTCTAACAGAAATTGCAAGTAATTTTTACAACGAAAACTGTTAAGGTTTCTTAAAGATTGTTGAAATATTATACGATTAAATATTTATTTTTTTGTATACCATATTTAATGATTCCATACAGAGATAATGGACATTTAACCCGAGCGCAAAGAAATTTCAATCAACGCTTAAGTTCATGTCGAGTAGTAGTGAAAAATGCATTCGGTTGTTTGAAACAGAGATTCAGGCAACTATATCATTTAAAATTACGAAATTTAAAATTACGAAACATTATACGCATGGTACAAGTTATACATGCAAGTTATACAAGTATAATCTTCTTTGTATTAAAAAGTATAATTATACTTATAAGTATACTAATTTCGTTACTTCGAACAAAAAATATTTTGTTTCTTTATATTATATGTTACTCGTCTATAAATTATTTTTTTGTTTTTCTTAAAGTCGCAATGTTTCGTTTGCTCACAGTTTTAAGTAAAGTAATTATTTTAAGTATTTTCTTTTTCTTAAAGCATTAATGTTCCATTTGCTCAGAGTTTTAAATAAATTAATTATTTTAAGTATTTTTGTTGATTAATATAAGTAATAATTTATGATCATATACGCATAAGTGTACACGCATTAAAGACTGAATAAAAAATTTATTCAATATCTTATGTAAGTGTCACAATGTCAAATAAATTTACATAAAATATAAACTGTTTTTTTATTTGAAAAACGCATACTGTTACATTTATTAAATAACTTTCTTACATTAAAAAAAAACTTATTATTTTTATAGTAAATCCAATACAATTAATGTATTTCTTTATAATTAATGTATTAATAGCTGACGACATAATTCATCTCGTAAGTTGCGACCAAGATGATTATCGGGAATTATATCATTGTAATTAACATTACACAGGTCTACAAAAAAAAATTTTCAAAAATTTACTCGGACCGGAGTAGGTTTCCGGTATGTATTTTGAGCCCCTGAATCCGAATCCAGGTCCCGTTTTGCAACATCACCCTAGGTTTTTTCAAAAATGGCGGATTCAATATGGCGCATGTAGCGTATTTTACTGTTTTCCAACGGATCATTTTAAAACTTCTAACATAAAGGTTTTTGGACTCACTGATTACGAAATTAACATTAGAATTCCGAAATTCAAGATGGCGGATGCAATATGGCGGACCATAATAGTAAATTCTGATTTTTTAAGAGATCGTCTTGGAACTTCAACCGTGGGATTTTCGGAAAACAATAAAACGCAAGTGAGAGGATTCTATCGATAAGAAAACACATGAATCCACTAGAGTCATAAAGGAAAGAGTTCTTTAATTTCAAATTTACGGAACTTCAATATTTTGAAATGGATTTTGCGTTACCCATCCTGAACCACGTGGAGGTACCATTTCTATCAGGACTAACCCGCTTATAACGGGGGCA
>NW_022639642.1:266304-266774 GCF_010583005.1 Odontomachus brunneus
GTTGGATCGTCCCCGCGGGTGGTTTTTATCTCCTGCTTGGCTGTTTTCTGTTAGCGAGAAACTGTGGCGCCTAGCGGCGAAGTGCCTAACTAACGCCAAGCCAGATTGATTCGGATTGACAACAATATGGATTAGAATTTAATGATTTCGGATTAAATATAATGCGCGAAAGCGATATTAAAACCGATTACGATTCGTACAGAATTAAAACCTATTACTTTTTAATCCAGGCGCGGATTGAACCGATTAAAAGTGATTAAAACTGATTAAAACGGATTACATTTTAATCGGTTTTAATCGAATATTTACGGCAGGGTAGCTCACACCTAATGGTCGCGAAACGAATCATGGTAAGCCATAAAATATAGACCTAGTATATCTGTGCATTTGAGAAGTGGGAGTAAGGACTCTCATGTAGAAAAGGATCTATTCTATTTTGTGGGTGTGCGTTCTCTTTCTTTCTCTCTCTC
>NW_022639642.1:266784-267220 GCF_010583005.1 Odontomachus brunneus
AATCCGTTGGAAAACAGTAAAATACGCTACATGCGCCATATTGAATCCGCCATTTTTGAAAAAACCTAGGGTGATGGAGCAAAACGGGACCTGGATTCGGATTCAGGGGCTCAAAATACATACCGGAAACCTACTCCGGTCCGAGTAAATTTTTGAAAATTTTTTTTTGTAGACCTGTGTTATCTATAATTCTAGCTTCTGGATCAGGATCTTCATTATTATGTATAGGTTCAAAAAGTTCTAAATCGTTCACATTTGCTAAATTGTGTAAAACACAACAAGCATGTATAATTTGTACCATGCGCATAATGTTTCGTAATTTTAAATGATATAGTTGCCTGAATCTCTGCTTCAAACAACCGAATGTATTTTCCACTACTACACGGCATGAACTCAAGCGTTGATTGAAATTTCTTTGCGCTCGGGTTAAATGTCC
>NW_022639642.1:267230-267343 GCF_010583005.1 Odontomachus brunneus
ACTTATCATAGAATCAGAATCCACTCCAAGTTTGTATAAAATATCCACTCTTACGATCCCAGTGGCAATATTTTCACTAATTATTTCGAATAATAATATTCTCATTCACGTTT
>NW_022639642.1:273458-278253 GCF_010583005.1 Odontomachus brunneus
TCTTAAAAAATCAGAATTTACTACTATGGTCCGCCATATTGCATCCGCCATCTTGAATTTCGGAATTCTAATGTTAATTTCGTAATCAGTGAGTCCAAAAACCTTTATGTTAGAAGTTTTAAAATAATCCGTTGGAAAACAGTAAAATACGCTACATGCGCCATATTGAATCCGCCATTTTTGAAAAAACCTAGGGTGATGGAGCAAAACGGGACCTGGATTCGGATTCAGGGGCTCAAAATACATACCGGAAACCTACTCCGGTCCGAGTAAATTTTTGAAAATTTTTTTTTGTAGACCTGTGTTATCTATAATTCTAGCTTCTGGATCAGGATCTTCATTATTATGTATAGGTTCAAAAAGTTCTAAATCGTTCACATTTGCTAAATTGTGTAAAACACAACAAGCATGTATAATTTGTACCATGCGCATAATGTTTCGTAATTTTAAATGATATAGTTGCCTGAATCTCTGCTTCAAACAACCGAATGTATTTTCCACTACTACACGGCATGAACTCAAGCGTTGATTGAAATTTCTTTGCGCTCGGGTTAAATGTCCATTATCTCTGTATGGAATCATTAAATATTGTAAACAAGGATATGCACTATCTCCAAGCAAATAAGATCCTCCTAAAATTTTAATTTAGTACATTTTAATTACGGAAGAACCATTCTATTGATTCTAGAAGCATGACATTTTTATATTTAAAGATAATTCATAGGATCTCTAACCTGTGCAAATTTCTTAAAGAGACTCATATAAAAGAGAGTTCCGGAAAACCCTTGCATCATGAACTGATCCTGGAAAACCAATAAAAACGTCTAGAAATTTCATTTTGTGATCAACTATGCCTTGCATGTGTATGGAAAAATATTGCTTTCTATTTATGTATGAATTAGGATCTTGCTCGGGTTTGTGAACTCTAATATGTGTGCCATCCATTGCACCTGGAAATAAATATTGCATAAAATTTTTGTTTATAATAAACGTTTAATGTAACAAATAAATTGTAACTTACCAATAATTCCAGGAAATCCTTTTTCCTGTAGAAAATATCTCATTGTCGCTTGTTTTTCCTCTAACGTAGGAAATCTTATTATCTCTGGCACTATTTGCATTAAAAATGTTGTAATCCTTGTAATAATAACATGCAATGTATTTATTGTAACTGCAAACCGATCAGCGACATCCCGATATCCTACACTCTCATAGCCGAGGAACCATAAGTCTTAAAATATGTTTTTTCGGTGTTATTAACTTATATCCTGCGTGTTCTGTAATTTTTAAAACACATATATAAAGGGAGAAAAGCTCGAAAATTATTAATGTTTCATAATTATCTAAATTAAATTATTTTTAATATTAATGATACAATACCTTGCAAAGATATAAAAATGTCTGATCTTTCGAAATATGCAATAAGTTCATAAGTAACACCTCGGGACAAGCGAAAGTGCATGACAAAATCTTTGTTTATATAATTTCCAACCACGTTTTCTACGTAATTTTCTGTTTTAATACGCTCTAAACGTCGTATACCATCAACAGCATCTTGCAATAAACGTAGTACTTCATCTGAAATTAAAGTATTAAAATTTAATATCTCATTAGCATTTATAATATCACAAAATAAACATATATATATAAAAGAAATATATATTTTCCTTACCTCTATGATGTTGAACTGCATAGAAATGCGGTATAGCCATTATAGGTAATACTGCTTCATCTTAAATATTAAATAAATATTTGATAAAAGTAGCAGAGTTATAAATAAATAAATAATATTAATTAATGCATACCTGCTAGATCCTCCATTTTACTTTTCTCTGCACTTCATCATTCGAGTTAAACGAAACAATTAACTAAATCGGTTATTACACTTTTTAAACCCACTAGGAACTTACTAAAATATAAGTGCAACGAATGCAAGTAAAACGAACAAATCTATTATCTAAGGCTCCAGAACCTTCTATGGTGAAATGTTATAGAGATGTGAGCCCATATCTTAAACTGCTCTACCGAGACGATAGACCTTTAGGTGCCTCCATTCACTACGATACGTATTCCTACCTTCCTAAGATAGATCTGTCTTCCGGTTTGAGAATGAAAGATGCACAAAATCCCAATATTGAAAATGTCTCGTCCAAAAGTTTCCTCTACTCGTTGCGCCCATTTCTAGACCGCGACAGGATTCTTCGCGTCGGAAGACGTTTGCGTAACTCTCCGTTTTTTCCGTCGCGTCGACAACCGATAATACTCGCGCGGCATCCTTTAGTTAATCTCATCATCGAGCAGGCTCATACGCGTGCCTTACACGCCGGGATTCAGCTCACATTGAGCACTTTGCGACATGATTTTTGGATCTTACGGACGCGCAGTTTGATCCGAGCGATAATTCACCGGTGCGTTGTCTATACGCGGGAACGAGCGGCGATTCCTTCGCAATTAATAGGAGATCTTCCCGCCTACCGCGTTACCGCTCCTTCACGAGTCTTTTTTGCGGTTTAGATTACGCGGGACCATTGTTCGCGCCTCCGCTGGGAATTAAAACTCGTAAGGCATACATCGCCTTATTTATTTGTCTCGCCATCCGTGCGATTCACCTTGAATTGGTCACGGATTATTCCATCGCTTTCTTAAACGCGTTCTCTCGATTTTGCGCCCGTCGAGGTCTTCCTGATTCTATGTATTCCGATAATGGCACGACATTCGTCGGAGCAGACCGGGAACTCAACGTCGTTTATCATTCGGCTGTCCGAGACTCAAATTTTTAAAATAAAACCGCGAGCGATAAAATCTCCTGGCACTTCCTCCCTCTTTGTACGCCTCATTTCGGAGGCATGTGGGAGGCTGGAGTCCGAAGCATAAAATACCACCTACGGAGAGTCGTGGGAAAGCACACTCTCACGTTCGAAGAGCTCACTATTCTATTTTGTCGCGCCCCTGAATTCGCGTCCGATCGCTCCGCTTTCTGACTCGATCGACGATTACAATGTTCTGACCCTGGGTCACTTACTTATCGGGTCCGCGATCACTACAACTCCAGAGCCATCCGTCCTCAGTCTCAACGAGAATCGGCTTTCTCGATGGCAAATGGTTCGTCGGATGACTGAGATTTTTTGGAAAAAATGGTATACCGACTATGTGAATACATTGCAGCAGCGAAGCAAGTGGCGTGTCGAACAAGTAAATATCAAAGTCGGATGACTCGTTCTTCTTCGCAATTCTGCGTTACCTCCCTGTAAGTGGGAGCTCGGTCTGGTGACTCAGTGCCACCCCGGGGCGAATAATCTTACACGCGTAGTAACTGTCCGAACCTCTAATTCGGAGTATCGCCGACACATCGTGAAACTTTGTCTACTTCCAGTCGATTGCGAACAGACTAAATGTAACTAAGATGCGACTCGTCTTATCATTGCGTGCGTTTCCGTTCTTTTCTTTATTTTGTTTTATTCATTTATGTTCCCTTTTTTTTCTTTATCATGTCGTTCAATTGCGCTTATCATTACTTCAACTAGGATAATCTCGTTTCGTTTCAGCTCAATGCAATGGACACTCGGTTTAACAATAGTAAAGTAATTCACGCCGTCCGTCCAAATTATTTATTTATTTTGTCAATGCGTTTGAAACGTTGTTTCAAGGCGGGCGGCATGTTTAGGATCGAAAAAAGAAGAGAGAGAAAGAAAGGGACAATGCGTTTATTATTGACATCGCGTTCGGTAATTTTCTGGAGGACTCTCGAAGCTTTCAATAGCGAGCTGTGAGATTCTTCCAAAATATTTAGTGGCCTTAAGTCGTTGCGATCGATCCGATCAATCACGTGGCAACTGCGTGATCTCGGCTCGATTCGCTCCTCGGCCGACGCGCTTGCCGAACCTGACGTGCGTTGATTCGGCACATAAGAACCACGATTATGTAAACATACGTTTTAGCAACCGATTTTAGCAACGGTGATACTCAAATTCGAAAGCGACCAATACCGTCTCGCCACCGTCGGCCGTTAAACAGTTAAATAGCTCGCAAACTCTAAGACCAGGCAGACTGCGAATAATTTTCAAACAACAGTTACAACGAATAATTTTCAAGTAATAGTTTTTCTGTCGAAGTATCGCACGTTCTCTATTTCTCAATTCCACGTTACACTTTTTTCACTCTCAGGAATTATATTCCGCGTGCTTAACTCGTGCTTTGAAAGCACAAACGTTGATTTTGTTAACGTTTGTTGTTAATTAAGGAAGTAAAGAAACTTGACTAAAACCCAAGATATCTCGTCTGCATTCTTACTATGAGTTCATTTCCTAATTTGGAAAAGACGTTGGCTCCTCTTGACGCCAAAAATCACGGCGCTATAATTGCGTGCGTGAAATGTGTGGCTTCACTCCCGCAAATCCACGAATTCAACGTCGAGGTAAGGAGAGTCACATACAAGCAAAGTTCCCTTATAGAAATATCATACTAAGAATCATTGATTAATTACTTATTTTCAGTATTAAAAGTACAGTATTTAGTAATATTCTGTGATTCAAATACAGCTTTTAGTACTCAAGTATTTCAATATTTAATGTTACAAATCCTACCTTATAATTGAATTCAATACTTAAATATTGATATGTAATACTTCGTCCAGTGATAAAATACGCAGAACATTGTCAATATTTAAATACTAATATATAATACTTTGCTAAGTGATGAAATACTTACGCAAAGTACTGTTAAGATTAAAAGTATTAACCCAGACAGCATACAATATTAGTAAGTTATTAGATAAATATTTATAAATATTTATTTT
>NW_022639642.1:279358-279478 GCF_010583005.1 Odontomachus brunneus
AAAAAATGTGACCAGCTCATTTTCACAAGCCTCTCTTGAAGCCAGTTTTGTACCATCAAGAAAATTTTGCAAATGCTTGAAAAGGTGATAATCGCTTGGTGCCAAGTCTGGACTATACGG
>NW_022639642.1:279813-279964 GCF_010583005.1 Odontomachus brunneus
AAAATCGAAATTTAAATTGGTAATGTACATTAGAAAAATATTCTTTAAATGAAAGAAATATATTTTGTTATATAATTATAATATTTTGTTGTATTTCTTAACTTAAAAAAATATTTGTTAAATTTTAGAAAATATATAATAAATATAAAGA
>NW_022639642.1:279974-280041 GCF_010583005.1 Odontomachus brunneus
GAACGCTGTAACACACAACTTGACCAAACACAAAACTGTCACAGAACTTTTTTTGAAGCGTAATGTC
>NW_022639642.1:280138-280897 GCF_010583005.1 Odontomachus brunneus
AAAAAAGTGATTTCTTTGATTTAAAATATCTATACATATAAGAATAAACAAATGATTTCTTTACAAGGAGAAAATTAGTGTTTTTAAATGTAAAAACTATTTACAAATAAATATTTGCTTGTCTTAAAAGTAAATAAAATACAAGTAAATCATTTTATAAATCTGAATAAATTATTTTCTAATATTAAAAGTATTTTTTTATGTTTAAAATTAAAGTTTCTTTATTATCAGAAAAAAATTTATTTAAATTTACAAAATAATTTATTTTACTTGTTATAATATACTGTGAACACTATAAGGATATATTATATAAGCATGAATTGCAAGAACATCGTTGGAGTCATCAGAGTCACCGCGTGCGCGCCGATCGTCAGGTTAAGCAACAGTTTAATGCGGTCAGGACATGAATGTGAGCAGTGGTATACCGCTTGGGATCGAAATTATCGCAGGAGGATTCATTGAAAATTTGGAATGTGTTGACAACCTTCGATATCTAGTAGTTTATGAGACATGAGAAAATTAGGAATATAAGTATATTTTTGTAAACATTATGATTTTCTCATTTTTCACCTTCGCATAATAATTCTCAGTATTTGATTACTATCAATATTTAACAGTGATTTTATTATCAGTATTCACCAAAAATTAAGTACTGGCCAAAAAATTACTGAATTACTTATAATATTTAATCACTAATAATTTTTCAGTATTTCTTAGTATGACATTTCTATAAGGGAAACTATAAGATTTTTCTTCTTT
>NW_022639642.1:280907-282647 GCF_010583005.1 Odontomachus brunneus
TGTCGTTTCAATATATTTAAATGGGACATGCTGCAGATTCTGCTCGTTTTCTGCCATTAATCTACTACCAGATTCTGCCACCAGTCACAAAATAACAGCAGATTCTGTCGACAAAATAACAGCAGATTGCGGACATAGATGACTATGGATATATCGACAGTTCCTGTTCGAATCTGTCACTAAGCTGTTGTCAAATTGCTTACTGGGAGGTTAATATGGTCTCAGCTAACACGATGATGTCAAATGATGTTTTAATGACACACTAATAACGTCTTTAACGTCAATGATATACCAGAATATGTTATTTGATGTCATCATCCCTTATAGAAATATCATACTAAGAATCATTGATAATTACTTATTTTCAGTATTAAAAATACTGGATAATAAGTAATTATCAATGATTCTTAGTGTGATATTTCTATAAGGGATGTTTGCTGGGATATAAGACTATACATTACATACCTTCAATTTCGCAATGTACATATCCATCAGAATCTATTAATAAAGCTCCTGCTTCATTTATTGTTATCCAGCCAGCAGTTTTGTTCTTCCTATTAATAATTAACAAAATAAAGTTGAAGTTTCTTATCTAAATGACATTACACTTATACAATTTTCGTTTTATGATTTCTACTTGCGTATTTCCATTTCTTTTTCTTCTTTTTATACTTCTTCAGCAGCACACGATGCTTGTTTTCGTTTGCTTCTTTTCGCTGGATTATTACGTGCTTCTATGTTGGCTCGTTGCGAGAATCAATCAGCACGTTGCCTCAGATCAATGTTATTCAAAAAGCAATAGAAGATTAAAAGCCGGGAGATAGCCGGGATCCCTTATAGAAATATCACACTAAGAATCATTGATAATTACTTATTTTCAGTATTAAAAATACTGGATAATAAGTAATTATCAATGATTCTTAGTATGATATTTCTATAAGGGATACGTCTGCGGTGAGATTCATACATTCCCGCTTTTCTTTTGTCATTTGTTGCTCTTGTATTCGTGTACTTCCTCCGGACCAAGTGCAAGCAGTGTCGTGTAAAATGCAAATGCACTCGTAAAACGAACAGTTTTTATGACGTCATTAGTAGTAACCGAACGCATTAGTATACACTTAGTGCAAAAGTTCAAAAAGTGCAAGTAAAACGAACAAACCTATAGGAATATCGGGAAATGAGAAAGCGAATCAACTCGCTAAGGAAGCATGTAGTAAGGGGGTGTATACGTTATTTAAAATATTTTCCAGTGATTTGATGGACATATGGAAGACAAGATTTTACTCCGATTTTGACAATTGGATTGATAAATTCAAAGACATTAAGGGTAAAATGTATATGCAACACTTCCGCTTTTCTGGAAGGGGACCATGGTTTGCGGATACGCAATTGAATACCCTACTGAAAAATTTCTATTGAGATCACAATTGAATTCCCAATTGAATTCTCAATTAAATTCTCAATTGAATTCTCAGTTGAGGTTTCCGCAAAATTTCGCATGTAAGATCTCAATTGAGATATTTGTATCTGATGGAAATAATTCATTGAAAATATAATGAACTTTTGCTGAAATATGTTTGAAAAGCATTCACAATTTTGACCCAATTTCATTAAAATTTCATTATAATTTCATTAATATTTCGATAATATTTTATTAAGAGAGTAGAAAAATTCAGTGAAAAATTATTATTAATTAAAATATTTAGAAAAGTATAATGAAGTATTATTTTGTCTAAATAA
>NW_022639642.1:283846-287748 GCF_010583005.1 Odontomachus brunneus
GTGACATATTATGAAGATTTGAGAATTTTTTCAGAATTTTTTATAAACTTTATAGTACTTCAAGAAAATGCAAAAAATGCAGCACTAAAAAGTTAATTAAAAAATTCTGAAAAAATTCTTAGAGCTCTATCAGAAGAAAATAAACAATATTTATCTCTTGCACTTTTTCGGTAAAGTTGATAGAATTCGAGTAATAAAAATTACTGAAACCAATAATTTTGTAGATATTTTCGTAAATATAATACAAGTAAAATAAAATAAAATATTGTAAATAAAATATTGTAAATAAAAATAAATATAATAGAATATAGTAAATATAGTAAAATATAGTAAAATAAAATATTATAAATAAAATACAAGTAAATTATTTTATAAATCTGAATAATTTATTTTAAAATATTAAAAGTATTTTTTTATGTTTCAAATTAAAGTTTCTTTCATTATCAGAAAAAAAATTAAATAAATTTACAAAATAATTTATTTTACTTACTTTTAAAACATGTAAATATTTTTTAAATATACTTTCTACATACTTTTTAAAACATATATTTTAAAAGAATCTATTCTCTTCTTTTAAATAAATCATATACTTTCGTATATGAATATACCATACGTATACAATATAAAGCATCTCTCAATCAAAGTGATAGTGACGCAGTAGATAAGGTGAACGACACAAGAATCAGCCCAAGTAACAGACTCACGTCAAAATGACGTAAAATGACGAAATATCATTTTTTAAAATCATGAAAATAAAACTTTTATTTCGTTCAAGGAAACCATGTCATTTCATGAAACAACACTATTGTTTTAAATAATATTTTTTAAAAGTTTCTCTCAAAATTTAGTAATTCGATTTGTTTAATTTGGATTTTCTTGGATTTTTAATTTTTTTTTGTAGGATTAATCATTATAACATTTTGTTAAAAATGTAAAAGTAATTATCACTGGTTCACTACATTACATCAATATTTATCGCATGTCGAATATTACATTGTTTCAATATCTATCAATAAACCAATAAACAACAAGTAAAAATTATATAACTATTATTTGGTGTTTGCTAGGTATGTTATAATATACTGTGAACAATATAAGGATACATTATATAAGCATGAATTGTAAGAACATCGTTGGAGTCATCAGAATCACCGCGTGCGTGCCGATCGTCAGGTTAAGCAACAGTTTAATGCGGTCAGGACATGGGTGGCCAGCGGTATTAATATCCGCTTGGGATCGAAATTATTGCAGGAGGATTCATTGAAAATTTGGAATGTATTGACAACCTTCGATATCTAGTAGAGTTTATGAGACATGAGAAAATTAGGAATATAAGTATATTTTTGTAAACATTATGATTTTCTCATTTTTCACCTTCGCATAATAATTCTCAGTATTTGATTACTATCAATATTTAACAGTGATTTTATTATCAGTATTCACCAGAAATTAAGTACTGGCCAAAAAATTACTGAATTACTGGTAATATTTAATCACTAATAATTTTTCAGTATTTCTTAGTATGATATTTCTATAAGGGTAGGAGAGAGATCGTTTCCTTATGTAGATTGAGACCAGGCCATACCCTTATAGAAATATACTAAGAATCATTGATAATTACTTATTATCCAGTATTTTTAATACTGAAAATAAGTAATTATCAATGATTCTTAGTATGATATTTCTATAAGAGTACTTCATTAAATAACTCTTTATTCAGATTTAACATTGTGAATTCTCCTGACTGTCCCTCGTGTCATGTTACGGAGAGTCCGGACCATATAGTCTAGTAATGTCCACGTTTTAATAAACAAAGAAAAAAATTCATGGAGAAAGGAATGTTAAGCTTTATAACTCCCCTTATAGAAATATCATACTAAGAATCATTGATAATTACTTATTATCCAGTATTTTTAATACTGAAAATAAGTAATTATCAATAATTCTTAGTATGATATTTCTATAAGGGTCTGCCTTGGCCGGTGCAGTCGATCCTGACCTCATTGAACCTATTCAGTTATTCTCTCTTAGGAAACTTTATTTCAAATATTGGCATAAATATTTAAACCAGAGGAGATGGGTTAGGCGACAGTTTCCCGAAAAGTGGTGGAGATAATGTTGGTACCAAGAGAAATCTCTACACGATATAATTTAAAGATCTGTTTTTTGTAACTGCACTGCTGAACTAATACAAAAGGTTAGAGTGAGAAAACGTATACTTGCCTTATTTCAATTTATTGCACCAATTTAGCAGTGCAGTTACAAAGAATAGAATCTTTAAATTATATCGTGTAGAGATTTTCCTTGGTATCAACATTATCCCCTCCACTTTTCGGGAAACTGTCGCCTAACCGAGGAGGTGGAATTATTTAGTTACTCAAAGATGTCAATTAAATAACCAAGAATTCCATACTTGATATTTGATGTTTAAATAATTAAGGCGACCATGTTTATTTTGTTTTAATATTCCATAAATAACCAAATTTAGATCTTAAGTTCATATATTGTATAACACAGTAATAGATATATTGTATTGTATAAAATTCTAGAGAAAACATGTTATTTATCTTAAGTATGTAATCTAGAGGTCGGATAGGCTAGTACCTAGACCTGTACACTTTTATTGTACACTTTTTATTTCAATAAAAAAAAAAAGAAAAAAAACCACAGTAATAACCTTACGGTGGGTCGAACAGTCGCAGGCGTTAATCGTAATTTCGCGCGTATAGAAACAATGTAGATAATGACTTACCAGTGGTCGTCCACCGCGCGATTGCTCTTTGTACCCCTGGATGGCGCTCTCGTGGCTTACGTGGATCGGCACCTTCAGGACCTTTAGATGCTGCCGACTCTGGGGAACATCGTTCTGGGGGTCGATTGTGTATCTCAAATCGGAGTGAAAATGACAAAAGTGGGCAAATTTACTAGCATATTTATAATTTCATTGGATAATACCTAGTGAATTTGCTCACTTTTATAATTTTTACTCCGTTTCGAGATAGGCTGCATTCAGTAGACTCAACAGTTGAGACATCTGTTTCCGATGGATCGAACTCCGCTATGAATTTTCTACTGGATTCATTTGTGATATCGCTACTAGTAAAGATGGCTACTTCTAATGTATTACTTTAAAATAAAAGCGGATAAGGTTAAGTTAAGAGTAGTTTGACAGAAAATTAAATTTGAAATACTTACGAATAATTTATAAAACAACATTGCATTATAAAGTTATGTTATGTTATTACAGGAAATCTATACGTTCATACAGGACCTAAGCAGAATAGCTATCTTGTGAACTTACGACAATGTGTAATACAGTTTAATTATTGTTAATTTAATATTTTTACATGTATAAGTATGTATAAGTATTTCTTACACTTATAAATATTTCTTGTAAATGTTAACAAAATAATATATATGATTAAGGTTTAAGGATCGATTGTTCCAACTTCTTGGTAAGTTAATTGATAGTTAAATTATATCTCTGTCTTTGTTTTTCCTTCAAATTAAGTAAAGATAAACATATGATTTAATACTTAAAAACAAATATGCCTTACATTTTTATTTTAAGGCATAATTGTTTTTAACCATTAAGTCAGCCATTAGTTTAAGCCTTTACAGATATTATACTAGTAATAACAAAACAATAAATCAAAATATTTTTTATGCCAGTAATGTCAGTAATACATGCAAGTATATTACAAAAAGAGAGGTTAGATTATTAATAATAATAAATATATTACATTAAATTATTTCGAATAATAAAATTTATTATTATTCTTACATACCTGATTGAAGACGAGTATGAAAATCAGCATTTTCTATTATTTTATATAACTCTCCTTTATATTGATATATTTTTTCTATGACATCACTTTTCTCACTAGACGTCGCCATGTTAG
>NW_022639642.1:288207-288694 GCF_010583005.1 Odontomachus brunneus
GTATTCTATTACTAGAAGTGCTATAGTATATGTGACATATACTATAATGTTTCTAGTAATAGAGTGCACCCGGATGAGGAATCTGAACGCACCCTTAGATTGTATCACCTTCCGCTCAAATAGCGTAAATGAAAACCGCTACAAAATATGGCGTCCGCTCCCTCAACTTGTTGAGATGTAACAACTGAGCGGAGCGTCATTCAGTAGAAAATCTAGTAATGTTGCCCAACTGTTGAGTCTACTGAATGCAGCCATACACAATCGACCCCCTGGATTGCGCGGCGGCAAGTTCGAATATTCAAATCACTTGTAGTTGACCGATGGGAAGAACACCGCACGTCGCGGTTTCGCTTAGGCGTAGGAGGAAATGTGCCGTGTAAGGATGTTTGAATGGGAGGAAGTAGAAATAGAATTACTACAAATAATATATATATATATATATATATATATATATATATATATATATATATATATATATATATATATA
>NW_022639642.1:288704-299827 GCF_010583005.1 Odontomachus brunneus
ATATATAATGTATATTGTATAATTCTTGATATATAATATACTCACAAAGATATCTTAAGTATGACTAGAGTAACGGAAGTGACGAAATAACTAAAATGAATTGTTTAACAAACTAAAGAATTATGCATTAAAATAAAACGCTCGTAAATGTTTAGAAATGTTAAAGATAACCTAAAGTTAATTACTTAAGAATTAAAGGAAACTAAGGTTTAGAATTAGTGGATTAGAGAAATTAGGTTTAGAGGTGAGGACTACTTTTGAACTTCCGATCCCGGTACCCGACTCTGACGAGTGGGTTTTGATTGACCACGGTACGATTGGACATAGATTGTAATGATTGGTTCGATCTAGTAACTCACTAGATAATTCTTTTCATCAATTGGTTATGTCCAATCGTACCGTGGTCAATTGGAATGCTCCCGACTCTGACTGACTGCCTCACCGGTCACTACTCTACTACTGCCGAGCTCTTGTGATCGGGAGCGGTGCACTTGGACACGGTGCATTTGGACACAGCCAATCACAGCACTGTATGATTAGAGACATTTGTAGGGTCCCTTGGAACAGCGACTTGTGATTGGACTGTGTCCAATTGCCCCGTGTCCAACTGATATACACCCAACAAAGTTGAGGGCGTATTAGGTTAGAAAATCTGTCATACCATCTATTTCTAGCTATGTAACTGGGGGGCTTCGCCAAGATGTCTAACATCTTGAAATATAAGTTTTTCGGAGTTATAGCAGAATTTTTATGTAAAAAATTTTTTTCCATGGGTTACGGAGCCATGAGATTATGTAAGTTATGGGGTTATGTAAATAAGTTTATATGTTCAAATAGGTTATAGGGTTTAAAAGCTGAAGTTTAATAGATTTTTATTTGATTTTTCTAGTTATTAACTTTTAATAGCTCAAATTATGGGTTTTTTGAGGTTATGTCAAAATCCTGATCTGATGGGGTTAAATAGGCCACGGATTTAGATTCAGCAACCCCAAAAACATATGGTAGATATAGTCAGACTCCCAGATCAAAACAAAAAATTTTTTTTGTGTGGCTGTGTTATTGCTGGCTGGCTGTCTGGTCGGTCGGACGTTTGTTTTAAATTGTATGTAATTCTACAAACGTTTCTTAATGTTACTATTTTTTAACATTATTTGAGTTATTTTTTTTATATTTTAATACTCATTACAACTAAACATTTTTAGATAAAAAAATGGATGTAGTAGAAATGTGGGAAATATTTTTTGATCACCTATCTGATGAAGATGATGAAGATAACTTTCAACCTCTACGAGAACATCATATAAAGATCCCACATTTTTTTTGAAAACATTGTCGTAGCATATTCATTGACAGGTAAAAGAATTTGAAATTTTGCTGTAGTATAATAATTTATTGTTTTAAGTTTATATAAATTCTTGCATTATATGTTTTGATTACAATAAACTATATTAAGATTATTAAAATAGATTTTAAAACTATCTTGTTTTGTCATCAATATACTCTAATGGCATAATTTATTGTGGACTTGCACCTGCACGAGTCATGTAAAAACAATACTTGCAAATAGGTTAAAACAGTGTGACTTTTTACTTTAGGATAATATTTGAAAAATATAATATATATTTTAATGGTTATATAACTTTAATTAAGAATAAATAAAATTTTATTAGAAAACAACACCAGATAATTTTATAATCAATAATACAATTTTACAAAATTATCTCGTTTATTTGTCACGGTATTGTTCTACCTAATGGCTCCTGCACACAGGACGCGGTAATTTACCGCCCGGCGGAAGTTCGCGCAACAGCCAATCAATATGCTGCTTTCCGTAATAACTTTCTAGCTCTTACGGAAAAACAACATATTGATTGGCTGTCGCGCAGACTTCCGCTGCGCGGCAAACATTACCGCGTCCTGTGTGCAGGAGCCATTAGGTAGCTTTGGGTTGTCATGAATCACATAATAGTAGTAAATGGTGATGTCTGTAACTTATTTCTGCTCTAGGGAAATGACTCGGAAAGGTATTATCGGAAACACCCTGTGTTTTCTGAACGCAGCCAATGACGTTCGTGGCGTTGCGAGCGTTAAGTGGACCAAACTAACCAACTAAACGCTACCGTGGTGACGAAACGAAAAAACGCCTCAACAATCGCTAGTCGACACGCATGTAGACGTAGCATTCTCTTTCGCTCATGGTGCGCTGTACCGTTTAGATCTTGCCACAATGAAGGTAAAGATCTACGTATATTTTAATAATCTCACGTTCCTCACGTCAAATCAGAATGTTCCGCAATTTTACGGAATACCATAATTATCGTACAATTCTTATTTTTGTTCACTTATTTACACGTGGTTTTAATCAGAAGCAATGTTAGTGTCACTTACGAGTAATCATGCGAGCTTCCAGATTCACTTCTTTTGGTATTCAATTATGATTAACATAGATAAAGTTCTTTCATTGTTGCTTAATTTCTGTTTCGTTGAATTAACGTACGAAGATATTTACTTTTACTGGTTATTATGTTTTTCTAGACAAAATATAACCTCAATTTAAGGGTATCCCAAATGCTCCTTAAATATTTTCTCTGAACACGTGTTACATCTTTTACAGCTAAACGTATCGTATCCTGCGACAGGATGTCAGAAGCTGTTCGAGATTTCGGATGAGCACAAGCTCAGAATTTTTTACGAAAAGCGCATGGGTGCTGAGGTTGAAGCCGACGCGCTTGGAGATGAGTGGAAAGGATACGTTGTTCGCATCTCCGGCGGCAACGACAAACAAGGCTTTCCAATGAAGCAAGGTGTTCTAACGAATGGTGAGTCTGGATATACTTATCTTTGATTCGCAGTACATTAGCTGCGTTCACTGGAAAAAATTACTTTGTAAAATTTGTGAGTCTGATTAGCTTATATTTTTAACTTTGGCTGGATCTAAGAGCATATATCAATCAGATCCACAAATTTTATAGCAGTTGTAAAGCAGTTCTTTCTGTTGAATGCTGCTATTGGTATATATTAAAGGAAATCTATTCTTTAACTGTAGAAAGATTGCATGAATAGTTATTACTCATACTGAAAGCCATAAGCTGCCTCTATGATATATAGTAAATATATATTTCATAACTAAAATAAATACCACTGCTTTTTTGTAAAATATTGAATAACTAAAACTTATTCATCTTTACCTTAATTGTACCATAAATTACTTCTACCTTTTTAGGGTTGACATTCAGTATGAACAAAAGCACTTTTCTAGAATTATATTACTTTTCTAAAATGAAAGAATTAAGTGAGATCTTGTTTATTATCAGTAATATCAAAGTTATCTGCAAATTTTTAGAAATTAGATATTTAATTAGATATTAAGTGGCAAACTTTGTTACAAGATTCTTTAGAAAAATTCTATTTTGTATGTTAGAAAATTATTCCGAGTAGTTTCACATTTAAATTAGTGATCGAAAATATCAATACTGAGTTGGTATTTTTTAAAAAATTGATACTGTATCAATACTTACCTTTAATTTCTAATTCTATATGTGGTTGTTCAAGAAAACACTAATTTTATTACTCACTTCAACTTATTCTAGCTATATATTAGCTCTAATACAAGTCAGACACCTTGTATATATGTATATACAATTTTCTTACAATGTATTCATATTAAAACATACAATATGTTCACATTTATTTTTATTACATTTTTGTATGGGTAGTTTCACTTTATAACCTAATTATTACAATCATAAATAAAAATAATTCTCTTAATAAAATTTAAGAACAAAAACAGAAATAAGTTGGTATCTGATAATATTTGTATATCTAAATGTAAATTATATATATATATATATATATATATATATATATATATATATTATAAATATAAATTATGATTATATATCATAATTAGAAAGAAATCTGTAATTTATGACACAAAAAGAACAAAAAATATTTTAAGACCACTATTATGCCAGTTTTATCTATCACAAATCACAAGTAAAATAAAAAGAAATGTTTTTACTTTATCTATTTTACATTGAAAAAAATTGCTGTGTTCAAGTAAATATTTGTTAAGAAATATTGAAGTAATTATTGAGTTAAGTATATATTACTTGAATGTAGCACATTGAAGGAAAAAATATGCTACAGTCAAATAATATTTACTTAATCCAAGAAAAATAATTATTCAAATATTTTTTAACAAATATTTACTTGAACGTAACAATTTTTTTATATTAAAATAATTTCTAAAGCTTATCTTGTAGCCACTGATTTTTTTCAAGAAAATCAGTTTATCAAATTTCGATCCCTTGAGGCGATTTCGTCTTTCATTTTGAAAAAATTTCTTTGAAAGGAATTGACGTAGCTGGAACACAAAAATATGTGTGGGCTAGCGAAGGTAAAGGATTCAAATTTTGATTAAATTTCCAAAATTTCCAAAATCTTCATTTTTATCAATATTAGCTTGTTATAGATATTGGCGTACAATAATTATAGCATCACTAGTTAGAGTTGCTATAGTACTTCGTGTCTTTTCAGACGTTCTAAAAATGCAAGAAGTCCTGATTGAAATGTACTATTCGTATTAATTCCTGATATAGATGTTAACGAAATATTTGAAATCTCATTCTCTAATTCTGCGTTAATTGTGCGCACTTTATTTTATAAATATGTTTGTGCTTGGGAAGCATTATCCATATTCTGAAAGCCTAACTTTTTAAAAGTTCAACAATGTTGTACTTTTTGGAATTAATCTTTGATTGTTTCGTATGGATGTAATCGATTAATTATACTTTGCTTTATATTTTGCAGCATAATCTTACCTGCATCAATTTTTATCTCCAATTTTTTAAAAGTCTCTGCAATACCTAATGTTATGGAAATGATTAAAGATACTGAAACGTAATTGCTCCCAAATATTATTGTGATTGCATCATTTATTGGCGTTAAAATTGAAAGAACATCTTCCAAAACATATTTTTTACGGACAAATTTAACGGTTCTGGCCTTTTTTCTGATTTCATTAAAGTCAAAGTCAAAATGTCATCAGCGTTTAATATGCGGCGTAATATTTCATACAGAATCTACCTCATCTAGTTATCACTTCTTGTTTCAGTTTAAGATACGATTTTCCAGCATTTCTAAATTTGTCTTCTAAATTGATGTTGCCAAAGCACTATGACAAAAGTATCCAATAATTTTTTTGCATTTTTCAATTACACCAGCCTACAAGGTTCAGGTACAAGAAGTGTATGACTTCAGCAGAGTAGTGACTTCCTACGTAATTTTGGTCGCTGAATCCGAATCCGTCAGCGGGAAATGTTCATCACGTCAGATTTTTTAGATAAATGGGATAATATGGGCCAAAAACAGTGATTTTTGCCATTTTCAAGGCGTTACTATGGCTGACCAAATTATGTTTTTAACATTCTCTCAGCGGCATTTTAAAGCGTTATCTTTTGTCTTGAAATTGCGATTTTTTAAATTCCTATACGATTTTTTTTCGCCGAGCGAGAGCGAAGTGTTGTATTCACAATCGCAATACTTACAGTATATCAAATAAATAACATTCGCGTTGCCAAAATCTCAAATATAGATTGCGAGATTCTCACCTAATAATTTTTAAATAAAACTTGATATCACTTTTATAATCTTTTGGAATATATAAATCTATAGCAATATACTAATTGGTTCTTCAGCTTAAGTTTACGTAATATGGCTACGTTTACGAAAATTTCTGTGCGAAAGCCCGTACTTTAATTATCGTAAATATCCATTATTTCCGCCGTGCAGAGGGACGCATATAAAATATCGATATTCTGAACGATACTCAAATAATATGAAAAACCATATCGATACGTATCGATAGTCGTATCGATACTTTCAAACACTAATTTAAATACTTCTCAATAGTTAACATATTTATAGTGTATTTTTAATGTGTTTATAATATTATAATCTGTATGTAGGTCGTGTGCGTTTGTTGCTGTCGAAGGGACACTCCTGCTACAGACCCAGACGTGATGGAGAGCGCAAACGCAAATCTGTTCGAGGTTGTATTGTGGACTCGAATTTATCTGTGTTGGCTCTCGTCATAGTTCGGAAAGGAAAACAGGTAACGTATAATCTTATCTATAATCGTAGCATATCTTAGATGATATTACATGTTATTATAGGATTCCATGCAGTTCAAAGTGTATTCAAGATAATCTTAATTTTCTTCGAATACTGTCATAAGCATGGGAGATAAAACTCGTTTTTTGATTTGGGAAACTGCGTCACGTCATTTGTGCCTTTTTCTCAGTGTACGAACGAGACATTTTTTCGTTTATTATTTAATTCGCGTAATAACTTATAAATTAGTTTTTGTATCGCGTGATTCTGAAATTTATATAGGAAAAATAACTTGTTTTATATATCAAAATCGACAATTACTAAAACTTTTAGTCTCATCGATATGTAGTTTAATAGTACAATTTAAATTCGTTAAGGAAATCCCAGAGCTGACGGACAAAAACGTGCCACGTCGTCTAGGACCAAAGAGAGCGAGTAAAATTCGCAAACTTTTTAACTTGTCCAAGAAAGATGACGTCCGTCAGTTTGTGGTAAAACGACCTGTTCAGAAGGAAGGCAAAAAAGAGCGTTTAAAGGCACCGAAAATTCAACGCCTTATTACTCCAATTGTTCTTCAGGTGTGTAATTTTATTTAAAAGCATTAAGGCTCCTGGTTAGTGACCGCGGCCATATTGGTTAATGACACAGAAGCGAGAAATTGCATACCTAAATTGCGTCCGAATCATTGCTAAATAAGAAGTTATGTTAACAAAATGACGCAATCGATTCTACACACTCGTAAAATGCTCCGGGCAGTGTCTTTTCCCGAAATAACCTTTACAACACTGCAAAGTGTATGTGTGGAAATCGGCTTATTTTGACAGGAGATCAGCTGTGAAACTCGGGGTGCGGAATATAATAGAATAAGTACTATTATACTTAAAATATTACAAAAAGTACAGTATCCGGACAATTTTCACACTTCCGCAATTGTGTTATGTGTAATATGTAAGCACTACAGTCAGTAATAACGCCGTGATTCAGACGACAAAATTTAGGTTGCTGTTTACATATATACACATGCATACATACATAATTCGTTTAATGCATACGATAAACGAAGTTCTCATTCCCACTACTGATGACTATATCGTTACCGTCGACGCGAACTTCTCGCCTGACTAGCCAGGAGTCTTAAAACACAAATTAGATGAAGTATTTTTGAAATATTAAAAATAAGATTACATTAATTACATATAATTACCAACTTAGATTTACTTAAATTAACTCGAATTGTATTTGTAATAAAAAAAAGGAAGATGAATATTCAACATAATTATTAGTCTAGTCAGTATTAATTCGAGCAGGTTTAACGGTTTACACAGTTCACATAAAATTGACACTAATTCAATGCAATTTTAAATGTAACACGCTTATTGTATGTTTACAGAGGAAAAGACATAGGCTGGCGTTGAAGAAGAAGCGCTGCCTGGCACGTAAAGAGCAGGCCGCCGAATATGCGAAGCTCTTGGCGCAAAGGCAAAAGGAGGCCAAGAACAGACGCCAAGAGGAGTTGAAACGAAGGCGCAGCGCCTCCATGCGCGATTCGAAATCTTCAAGCCAGTCAGCACCTACATTGCAAAAATGAAACGACTGGATGTACAATGTATATTCATAAGTTAATAAAAACCACTGAAATATATACTATCTGGAACGCGCACTATCTCTTGAGTGTTGCGGGATGAGAGAGAGCATGTTTGTAGATCTCAAACAGCGCTCTGCCTAGTACAGTCTAGAGAACCTCTAGTACAGAGAATCGCCAACTTGGTCATGTGACCAGCTACTCTGCGATTGGCTGGCATAAACATGTACGGATTTGGATATTGCGACGCCAATGCAAAACCATGTAAATATAAGCATTTGTTCTGCATTGGCGTCGCAATGTCTAAATCCGTATATATTTATGCCAATCAGCTAGTCACGTGACCAAATTGGCGATTCTCTGTACTAGAGGTTCTCTAGTACAGTTGAACCAAAAACTCGGCTGATTTCTAAACATAAGCTGAATTTCCGAATTAGGAATCATCTTTGCTTTGTTTTTCTTAATAAGTCGATAAGTGAATACTAATAAATGAGAAAAAATATATCTATATATATTTTTTATATCCTAAAACTTTCGTTTATAAGCTTAAGTCATTGCCATTCAGTGGTCACTGCTTTTCATATTAGCCCATATTCTGAATCTTCTTTTATCGATAAAAATGCCTTAAATGTAGCTTCTCAGCCAATCAGATGGCTCCTAAGCGTCTTTTAGAGGTACTTTTATAAATAAAAGAGGATTCAAAATATAGGCTATTATCTCTAAAACCCGTATCAGACTATAGATTAGGATTGAGATTGAATTGAAATTTAGCCAATCAGAGCAAAATTCACTAAGCTCAAGTTTGGTGAATTTTGCTTTGATTGGCCAATTTTTAATTCAATCTCAATCTTAATCCTTAGTCTGATACGGGCTTAAAGGTCGTTCTACATTAGTTGCAAGCCAATCGCAAGTAGACGCAACTCTTATTGCGTCAGCCAATCAGAAACATCAATGGTACTATTGATGCTTCTGATTGGCTGTCGCAACAAAAGTTGCAATCGACTTACAACTAGTGTAGAACGACCCTAAGTTGCAAGCCGATAGCAAGCAGACGCAATTCTTATTGCGACAGCCAATCAGAAGCATCAATGGTGCTATTGACACTTCTTATTAACTATTGCAACAAAGTTGCAATCGACTTGCAACTAATGTAGAACGATCTTAAGGGCTTTTGCACGTAAAAAGAAAACTAACCAATCAGAGTTGATTATTCACCTTGTGTTCGAGGAATAGTCGACTGTGATTGGTCAATTTTTTTACGACTTTACAATTACGGTTAAAATTTTTCTACGTGCAAAGACCCTTGGTTCCTGTTGAATGCACAGCCACTAGATGCACCCACTTACTATTCTTGATGCAGTCAATGATTATGGGTGCTTTCCAGTTGCGTTTTGTGTTAAACAAAACGTTTATTGGTTGTATATTATCTTACAAGATATTTTAGATAATATGTGACCAATAAATTGGTTTTGTGTACGTTATATGTTAAGATGTGTTAAGCAATTGGAAAACACTCTATGTTCAGCAGAGAAAGTAGCTTGCAACTGTTGTAAAACTTGTGAATCTGATTGGTATATGATTATGTTTACATGACGACATTAATCCGTAGTTAGTGAACTTTTGAATCTGATTGAAATATATTAAACCAGCAGCCATGAACCTTTGACTGTATAACCATGGACTGCTAGCGGCGATTCTAAGCGTCTGTCAACATCTGTAGCGCCGCCAGGACCAAACAACGGCAAAAGAAGGAACTCAGTAGAGCAAAACAGAGTTAGCAACGTAAACGCTTCTAATATCCGCATATCACATGGTGATACCCAGCAAACACAGAACATAACTGTGATATAACATAGGAGTAACATGTAATATAACTGCTGTTATACGTTATTAATATTGAGGTTACTTAATTTCCTTTATAACTATGTTATAAAACTGTTATGTTATTATGTTATTTACTGGTAATAATATTTTTAAAAATTAATTCAAAATAAATATTTATAAATATTTATCTAATAACTTACTAATATTGTATGCTGTCTGGGTTAATACTTTTAATCTTAACAAACTTTGCGTAAGTATTTCATCACTTAGCAAAGTATTATATATTAGTATTTAAATATTAACAATGTTCTTTGTAAGTATTTTATCACTGGACGAAGTATTACATATCAATATTTAAGTATTGAAATCAATCATAAGGTAGAATTTGTAACATTAAATATTGAAATACTTGAGTACTAAAAGCTGTATTTGAATCACAGAATATTATTAAATACTGTACTTTTAATACTGAAAATAAGTAATTAATCAATGATTCTTAGTATGATATTTCTATAAGGGATGTAGCGAATAAACGCTCAAAGTTCGACACAATCCAACTTTTAGCGAATAAAAGTTGGCGTTTACCACCACTCCATTAATTATCGTTAAAAAGACGAATGAAGCAGATAAACGTTCAAAGTTCGACACAATCCAACTTTTAGCGAATAAAAGTTGGCGTTTACCACCACTCCATTAATTATCGTTAAAAAGACGAATGAAGCAGATAAACGTTCAAAGTTCGACACAATCCAACTTTTAGCGAATAAAAGTTGGCGTTTACCACCACTCCATTAATTATCGTTAAAAAGACGAATGAAGCAGATAAACGTTCAAAGTTCGACACAATCCAACTTTTAGCGAATAAAAGTTGGCGTTTACCACCACTCCATTAATTATCGTTAAAAAGACGAATGAAGCAGATAAACGTTCAAAGTTCGACACAATCCAACTTTTAGCGAATAAAAGTTGGCGTTTACCACCACTCCATTAATTATCGTTAAAAAGACGAATGAAGCAGATAAACGTTCAAAGTTCGACACAGTTCAACTTCTAGCGATTTAACTGGATCAAGTGATTGTAATTAATTAAGTGAATAAAATAGGTCATATAAATCCGATGAAAAATTTTTCATGCATAATTATGTATGAAATTTGTCCATACATAATTATGTATAATCATGTAACATTATATATATCATTACCCACCGTTATAGAAATATCATACTAAGAATCATTGATTAATTACTTATTTTCAGTATTAAAAGTACAGTATTTAATAATATTCTGTGATTCAAATACAGCTTTTAGTACTCAAGTATTTCAATATTTAATGTTACAAATCCTACCTTATGATTGATTTCAATATTTAAATATTGATATGTAATACTTCGTCCATTGATAAAATACTTACGCAGAACATTATCAATATTTAAATACTAATATATAATACTTTGCTAAGTGATGAAATACTTACGCAAAGTACTGTTAAGATTAAAAGTATTAACCCAGACAACATACAATATTAGTAAGTTATTAGATAAATATTTATAAATATTTATTTTGAATTACTTTTTTAAAATATTATATATATATATATATATGTA
>NW_022639642.1:300136-303328 GCF_010583005.1 Odontomachus brunneus
TTAAAAATGTAAAAGTAATTATCACTGGTTCACTACATTACATCAATATTCATCGCATATCGAATGTTGCATTGTTTCAATATCTATCAACAAATTATCCAATAAACAACAAGTAAAAATTATATAACTATTATTTGGTGTTTGCTAGGTATGTTATAATATACTGTGAACACTATAAGGATACATTATATAAGAATAAATTGTAAGAACATCGTTGGAGTCATCAGAGTCACCGCGTGCGCGCTCGATCCGTCACGTTAAGCAATAGTTAGTGCGGTCAGGAGGAGATTGATGGGTGCCGCGGTGTTTTTCTACCGCTTGGAATCAAAATTATCTCAGGAAGATTCTCATGAGAGTTTGGAATGTATTGACAACCTTCGATATCTAGTAGTTTATGAGACATGAGAAAATTAGGAATATAAGTATATTTCTGTAAACAATTTAATTTTCTCATTTTCACCTTCGCATAATAATTCTCAGTATTTGATTACTATCAATATTTAACATTGATTTTATTATCAGTATTCACCAGAAATTAAGTACTGGCAAAAAGCTAAAAAATTACAGAATTACTGGTAATATTTAATCACTAATAACCCAGCAAACACAGATATATAACAGTTACATTGCCGTAATGAAACGGAATATAACATGCAATATAACATGTATGTAGTAGGTTATATAGATGTTCGTTGTAATTTCCTATTCACACGTGTTATAGTTATATAACGTGAATATAACATAAAAGTAACATGTGACTAAAAAGTTATATAAAAGTTATATGTTATTTGTTAGCAAATTAACACATATATTTTTTTGTTGAATTCCAACGATTTATTCATTAGTATGGTTCAGATAAGTGATAATGTATGATTATTTTGTCTAAATAATTAAAAAAAAAACTGACATTTTATATTCCGTATTATTTCAATTATTCGTGAAACTCACGTGGTTTCGATTTTATGTCAAGCGGGCACCCGTTTTTAGATCATGTTGTTTAATGCTTAACTTCAATGATCGTCCGGGAACTAGTGATGCTGATGCGCCGTAACGATATCTTTCTTGATAGATAATATTTACAATATATTCTTATATCGTTCAAAAAATGTTATGACATATTTGTTGGTAAATGTTTGACACGACAATCACAATATGATTAATATTGATACAATGTTATATCAGTAATCAAATTTTAACCTACAACTCGCAAAAGAGAGAGAATATTCCTTCTTTCTCTTTCACAATATTTTGACAGAGTAAGGTTATGATTAGACTCTTTGTAAGAACTCTAGTTTTACAATATCGTTATAGCGATCCTTGCATATATTAAAATATCACATTTTATATACGAGAAACACCTAAAATATAATTTTACATTTGTGTATAAAAATATTGCACAACTGAAATTTAATGCAAACATTAGACGTCTTCTACAATGGCAGTAGGAGTAGTAGTAAGAAATAAGCAGTAAGTAAATAGACCAATCACAATCGATTATTTTTGAAACGTGAGAATGGAATTGGTCAATTTGCTTACTGCTTATTTCTTACTACTACTCCTACTGCCATTGTAGAAGACGCTTTAGACTTCTTATATAACATGTTATGTTAAAGTTATGTTGCTGTTATATTGTTGATGTAACTTAACCAGTAAATAACATAATAACATAACAGTTTTATAATATAGTTATATCGCAGTTATAAAGGAAATTAAGTAACCTCAATATTAATAATGTATAACAGCAGTTATGTTACTCCTGTGTTATATCACAGTTATGTTCTGTGTTTGCTGGGAATTTTTCTTAGTATAATATTTCTATAAGGGCACACAGCATAGAAGTTTCAAAAAGCTTTCAGAAAGGTTTCAGAGACACAACAGGAACGTTAAACCTTTCTGAGAACTTCCTGAAATCTTTCTAAAAGCTTTTTGAAACTTCTGTGCTGTGTGGGTATACACAATTATGTATAACAATATGTATAATTACATATAAATCTATGCGTACCCAGATAGAAATGCGTGATGATCACGTTTCATCATAATGTGATGTCATACTGTAATTTCACCTTGATATCTTTTTAAAGATCATTATGTGATTAACATGACATGAACACAAGAGGTTTGTTCTTTCGACCTGACCTAGGGCTGCACTGGAACTGTACTAGTTGAAGAAAGTTCAAGATAGTGCAGACCAGTGCAAAGATACATATGGGTCTGAAAAGAACGGGTAAGAGCAAGTTAGAGCAGTGTAAGATGGCAGACAACATGGCTGGATTAAATAACATAGATCAATTTATGGTCATGTTTTCGCACTTATAGCATTTTATGTTTTGTTGAACAATCCTATTTCTTTTAAAAACTATTTTGTGTTGGATACCCATACAACAAATCCCTCCGAAAAAACGTCCAAGAGCCTTCCCAGGATGTCTTTCGGATATTTTGTGCTGTTTGGATAACATTCTAAATACTTCTTTTATGTCATTCTACATTATATATTTATTATATATTTATCTACATTATATATTTATTATATATTTAAGTATTTACTTACTGTTTATAGATTCCGTCGTCGGATTATTTCTTCTACGTAATGTCAACTAGGTATACCGATTTTACAGGTTATAGATACAAATTTAAATTTTTTCGGTTAGCTGCCCTGCACTGCTTGCTCTACCTCCAGACCTAGGGCAGTCAGTTCACTGAACTCGCTGCACTAGTTCAGCCTGCACTGTTCGAAAGAACACATTTTCTTGCACTGTTCTGATCGAAAGAACGCATTAGTGCAAACTTCGTGAACTAGTGCAACCAGTTCAGGTCGAAAGAACAGACATAATATGTATACAAATGATATACGAATATGTCTACCCAAATAGCATAGGGATGAACAGAAGTTCCTAGAGAATTCATTTTAAAGAATAGATATAGAATTAGAAAAATGAATACCCGAAGAATTCTTGAAGAATTAACTACAGTAAGTTCGTCTAGAAATATTCCTTAGGACTTCATTATAGCGAATACTTCGCAACTTAATTCCTAGAACACATTGAGAATTCATGAGGAATTAGGGCTAATGGCTCCTGTACATAGGACGCGGTAATATTTGTCGCGCGGCGGAAGTTCGCGCGACAGCCAATCAATATGCTGCTTTCCGTAATAACCTTCTAGCTCTTACGGAAAAACAACATATTGATTGGC
>NW_022639642.1:304252-306348 GCF_010583005.1 Odontomachus brunneus
TCACGAATAAATGAAACGACACAAAATATAAAATGCCAGTTTTTTTTTATTATTTAGACAAAATAATACTTCATTATACTTTTCTAAATATTTTAATTAATAATAATTTTTCACTGAATTTTTCTACTCTCTTAATAAAATATTATCGAAATATTAATGAAATTATAATGAAATTTTAATGAAATTGGGTCAAAATTGTGAATGCTTTTCAAACATATTTCAGCAAAAGTTCATTATATTTTCAATGAATTATTTCCATCAGATACAAATATCTCAATTGAGATCTTACATGCGAAATTTTGCGGAAACCTCAACTGAGAATTCAATTGAGAATTTAATTGAGAATTCAATTGGGAATTCAATTGTGATCTCAATAGAAATTTTCCAGTAGGGTATATAGTGTAATAGGCTAACAGCCTTTCATGATTTACGTTTACGTTTTTCTCTGCTTTATTTTACGTCTACTATGACGCTTACGTCTCGTTCATCTGCCTTAGCCCTTACAAATGTTTGGTTTATAGCAATTACTTTTTGCGCCTATATTCAGTATATGCCAGTGAGTGTATAATAATTAATTTACATATTTACATATAAATTGTTTAATTTATTCCCAGTAAACATGCATGTCTAAAAGATGTCGATAAGATATCTAAAAGACGTTTTATGCAACAAAATGTTGCATAAGATATCTTTTAGATATCTTTTCGACATCTTTTAGACATGCATGTTTATTGGGTTGTTATACGCAGTTATTTATATTTTGTGGAATTAATTATATAGTTTAATATAATAGGGCAAAAAGAGGGAATTGGTGTTAAAATAACTTTTGATATATAAAATTTTCACCTGTATCAATAATAAATATATTTATGCGAAGTATATTTTATCCTTAAGTTTGTATTCATGTTTCTAAAATCCATATATAGTTCTAACAAACTCAATCGCATTATTTGAAAGCCATTTATTTTTGGATTTTGAATTACATATTTGAAAATGCGCTTTACTTACATTTGAAGCTCAGTTAGAACAGTATATATAATAGTATAACAGTATAACAGTTATAACAGTTTCAACAGTATAGTATTCAGCGAAAAATGATTCGTTGATTGACGTCAAAATGACATCAAATAGACGTTGAAATCATCAAACCGACGTCAATTTGATATCATTTCGACGTCAATCAACGAATCATTTTTCACTGGATATATAGATGTCTCAAACATGAAGTCTTAAATAACTCAGTGGAAAGAGCGGTTGTCTGGCAAGCGGAAGACCCGAGTTCTTCGATCCCAGCCGAGTTTAATGTTTTTCATTTCATATGGCATTAAAAGTGGACATCTACAGATACACATAAGAGCAGCAGCACCTCCAGCCAAAGTTTCTGATCTTTCTTTCGTGTGGATACAATAAAATTTATTAAATCCGAAGAAATCTTTTTGAGTTGAAGTAATTCTATATGAATACTCTAAGAAGTTCTGAGGAACTCCAATCATGGTGCATGTAACTTCCTAAATCATTCTTATAGTATTGTTCCACGAATTCCTAAGAAAGTACAATTCAGGAAAGAAGAAAACTTTAGGAACACTTAAAGAATTCATCGTGCTATCTGGGTAGTCCATCAAGTTTTGTTATCATAATATTATTAAATGAGATATTTTTCTGATCATCATTACATGAACGACATATGAGCAGCATATGCGCACGCATTTGTATGCATTTTTGCAATCATCCACGTCAATATATGAACGCGTGCTGAGCGCAACATAACATCATTTTTCTATCTGGGTAATTATTAGGACCTTAACTTAGTTTCCGCCCGCAAATGTTAGATGGCAATGCAAACAGTTCTAGTAGTCATTACTAACGAAACAGGTAGTTTGTGATTAATTTCGACATTTCTCGATAACATTCAGTCAGCATACACAATTATTTTCCTAAACAACAATTTCTTTTGCTTTGTGAAAAATGGAACGCGATAAAGTGTTTTTTCGACATGTGCTTTTGCACTATTTTGATTTGAAAAAAAGTGTAGCAGAAGTTCATCGATTACTTGAAGAAGGTTATGGTGATCGAGCTCCATCACATACAACATGTAA